>NC_134353.1:823768304-823985623 GCF_048569485.1 Anomaloglossus baeobatrachus | reverse complement strand
AAAACCTGCTGATACTCCTGTACTACCCTGTAAACCCCCTCCTTGTGATGCGTGGGTGTAGCTTCAGTGCCTACATGTAATTCCTGACACCACTCCTCTAGATGTTCGGGGGGTGTGCCGCTATTGGTGGGGAGTGCAGAGGTAGGAGGGGTGGCTTCTTGAATGGCATGGGGATCTATGGTAAGCAGCTTGGCAATGGTAGCGTAACAGGGAAGCCTAACTTCTTCCTCACCACAATTCAGCACTCTCACAGGCACTCTCCCCTTTCTGACGTCAATCACCCCTCTGGCCGCCATCACTGTGGGCCAGTGTTCTGAAGGCGTGGGTTCCACCATCGCCGGGTAATCGCACCCTTGGGGGCCCACTGCTGCCCTGCACCAAATCATCTCGCTCCTTGGTGGCACCACCAAAGGGGCCACGTCCACCACCCGCACTCCACCAATCTCTCCACCCGTCAAATTCACTTCCTGCCGATGCAGGAGGGCCCGAATCTCACGTTGTACTGCCCTCTTTCGGCATCCTCCTGCAGTGGCGGACAACTGCTGCAACAGACTCAGCACTTCCCCCATACAATGCTCAATTACATTAGTCCCTAGAATTACTTTCGGGTTATGGTCACTGGATTCATTCAGCACCACAATCATCCCTTGATGTTTTAACTCGGTACGTCCCACAGCCAGGCTCACTTCTTTAAAGCCCACCTGTGTCATAGGGAGCCCATTGGCCACAATAATGGTCAGACTGTCATCAGGAGGGGCAAGTTCACTATCATCCCAATACCGCTGGTACAACGTATATGGCATAGTGGTTACCTGTGATCCTGTGTCCAATAGGGTCATGGTCGGGATGCCGTCCACTGCCAGGGAGATGATGGGGCGGCCTCCCACGTACCGGTCTCGCCAATCAGTAGGGCCGTTAGGGTCTACTCCTGAGGAATGGCCCTTGGCCCCAGGGGTTGCTCGTTTAACGGGCATCGCCGGGAGTAGTGACCAGGCTTGCCGCACTTGTAACAGGTAGTGGGTCCATACCGTTGGTCATTGGTCTTTTTCTGCTGCATCCAAGGGACGTCATCTGGGCTGTCGGCGAGCTGGATCTTCTCCAGGGGCTTGACTCTCGTCGGAAGCTGCAGTGCGGCGAGGATCCGGGCGAGGTCGCCATCCATGCGGTGGACTTGTACGGCCAACTCCTCCATCAGTCCACCGGGCGCTGCAGGGGTCGGTAGAGCCAGGAGGGGAGGTGCTACCAAGACAGGAGCAGTTTCAGCCGGCCATGGGGTTACATCGGGGGTGTCAGGGTTTGAGGCCTGCAGGGCCTTGATGGCCCGCTCCTTCAACATGGTAAAGTCCAGATTGGGATGTTCCAGGGCCCACAGCCGCAGCTGCTTGCAGTCCTCCGTGGACCCTAGCCCCTGCAGGAATTGTTCCACTAGCATCTTATTGCTGTCCACATTGTTAATGGTGTCCACTCGTTTCAGCGTATGGAGGGCAGTCTGCAGGTGCAAGGGATAGTCTCTTATGTTATCTGCAGGTCGCTGTCGGCATTGGTAAAACTGCATCCGCAATGCAGCTTCTGTGTGGGTCTCGAAAGCGGTCTGGAGTTTCTCAAAAATAGTAGTCACTGAGGCCCGGTCCGCGTCGGTCCAGGTCTCCATCTCCTGCTCAGCCGCGCCGGTCAGCTGCCCTAGCACTACCGCCGCCCGCTGTCGGCTGGTCATGGCATACAGGTCAAGAACCGGGCTAATCTTTTTCCGGAACGCCTGCAAAGCATCAGGTTTCCCATAGTATTGCGGCAGCCAGGTAGCACCGGGCACATAGGGCAGGGAAATTGGCATTACCTAGGCGACCGACAGACCCACGCCCCCCCGCGTCTGCAGCTGGGGCAAGGGCTGCCATATTACCATCTCCGGGCGCCGCCGCGACCCCGGCCGGCGCCCCTCCAACAGCCCCGTCAGGCGCAGACATCTTTTTCTCGCCCCCCTTTGGTTCTCTCCGGCACCTCCTTTTTCAGGGGGTGGGGCTTCACTTTCGCGCCTTCCCTGCTCGGGGAAGACGGCTCGAGTGGGAACTTTTCGCGCCCAAGATGGCGGAATTTCAAAATTTTCGGGCGGACACAGCAGGCGGGGACTGCAAGGCGCACTTCTACTGGTAAGTAGATGGGTAGGATCCTGTTCGTGATGCCAAGTTGTCCCCGGCGGAGAGGGGTTTTTGGGGAACGCCGCTCGCCTGGGGGAATCTCTGGCGCTCGGGTCCGGTGCTTCTGCTCTTCGGTGGCTCGAGCACGGGGCTGGACCCGGGGGCTCGAGCAGTGCCTCCTCGCCCACGAGTGAAAAGGGGGTAGGTTTGATGGTGGGATGTCGGTTGTGACGCCACCCACGGGGTTGTGGTGATGATGGGCACCACCGCTGCTGGTGACGGGGGTTCCCGGGAGCAATGGCGGGGAGAAGCAGAGGTGTTGGCCCCTCCCTGGGTAGAGGCGGTTGGTCCCGGGGCCCCGGTTGGGGGTTTGGATGGATGGATGTTGGTGGGTAGGGGCTAGGTGCAGGTGCCGATGTAGGGAGGCAGCGCGGATGCGGGCAGCGGTGCAGCGCTGTGCCGGGTGGCACTGGTGTACTCACTCAGATAGTCAATGACAGAGTCTCTGGTAAACCAAACGGCTGGATGGACTGGGCCCACAGTTGGCTGCAGCTTCTTCACTCTCCCCGGACGGGTTGGTGGCGGCTGTCTTTCCCTGCACCTGTGTGTAAGTGTTTGACCCCTATGGATTCCCACGGGTGGTCCGCTCCCTGGCTTGTACATGTCGGGAGAGCCCGTTTTGCCCGCAGGCGCTGGCCCTTGGATCTCTGGCTGTTGGCGGTGGCTCTTATCCGGACGGGTTGGGCTGTTGCCTTCTGACGGGACTTGGGTGGGAATGAACCCCTGAGGTCCAGACCGCAATCAGAGAATTTGACCGTTACGGCGGCTTCCAAGCCTAGTCGGGGTCTGAGTACCCTGCCTTGGTGCTTAGCTTCACTCCTCTCCCCGGTTCGGTACCGGCGGGCCAACGCCGGTCCTACGGTTCTGCAGCCATCCACTAACTCCTGCAGACAGCCACCACCGTCTGCCGACCTTGCTGATGGTGCCTGGGCTCCGACCCAGACACACACAGTTTCTCCACTTCACTCCTCAACTCCTCACTCCTCTCCACTCTAAACTCTAACCACCACTCTATTTAACTGCCTTTTTCCGCCTCCAGGCCTGTGAACTCCTCGGTGGGTGGGGCCAACTGCCTGGCTCCTCCTCACCTGGTGGGGACATCAGACCCTGGAGGAGGCAACAAGGGTTTTCATTTGACGGATGGTCCCTACCAGTGAAGGGTGTGTGTATGTGTGTGATGGTGTTCTGTGACCCCTGGGGTTCAGGGCGTCACATTACTAACTGTAATCTTTAAGACTGTGGTCCCAGCTCTCTTTAGGTCATTGACCAGGTCCTCCATTGTAGTTCTGAGCTTATTCCTGCCCTTTCTCAGAATTATCCTTAGCCCACGAGGCGTGATCTTGCGTGGAGCCCCAGACAGAGTGAGACTGACAGTCATCTTGTGATTCTGGGTAGACAAGCCAGGGGCCACAGAGAACAACACCCACACACCCCACACTCCCGGTCAGGCACACCGAAGTCAGACACAAACCCTTGTTGCCTTCCTCCAGGGGCTGATGTCCACACCAGGGGGGTGGGCCAGGCGGTTGGCCCTGCACACCGAGGAGTTCACAGTCCTGGAGGCGGGAAAAGCAGACAGTTTAGTTTTGGAGGTGAAAGTGGAAGGAAGGAAAGTGGTAGTGGAGCAACTAACTGACAGCATCCGGGTGTGTGGCCCGGGCGGTACAGCAAGGTTGGCAGACGGTGGTGACCGTTTGCAGGAGTGGCCTATCGGAGTCTACCGTAAGGACCGTGGACGGGAGGTGGCCCGGCGGTACCGGACCGGTACACAAACAGAAGTCAGCACCATCTGGCAGGGGCTTACGGACCCCGGCAAGGCTAGGAGTCGCCGTGAATTTGCCAAATCCGTCAGCGAAGGGAACCTCCTGGGTTTCACAGCAGCCAAGTCCCGACAGAAGGCAACAGTCCAACTATGAGAGGGAAACACAGCCACTGCCAAGGCTACCGTTCCCAGGGCCAGAGCCTGCGGGCAAAAGGGGCTCCTCTGGCCCATATCCAAGCTGGGGAGCGGGTTACCGGTGGGAACCCATTGGAACCATTTACCGTACATAGGTGCAGGGAAAGGCAGTCACCATCAACCTGCTGGCAGAAACAACACCGCAGCCGTCTGTGGGACCCGTCCATCCAGCCGTGTGTTTTACCGAGAACTGTGTCCTCATCATTGGCTGAGTGAGTACCACCGTGTCGTGCGGCACAGCGCTGCCCCCGTGACCCTGCACCTCACCAGGCCCCGTAATCCACCTGCCATCCATCCCTACCCCATCACCGGACCCCGGGACAACCAACCCCCTACCCACGGAGGGGAGAACTAACAACAAAGCTGCTCCCTGTCACCGCTCCCGGGATCCCCGTCCAGAGCAGCGGTGGTGTCACCAACTTCACCACAACCGTGGGTGGCGTCACGGACAATAACCCAATCCCCACCATCCAATCAAACCCCCTTTCACTCACGGGCGAGGAACGCCGCTCGAGTCCCCGGGATCCGGCCCACCGCTCGAGCCACCACAGAGCAGCGGCAGCAGCAGCCGGACCCGAGCAGTGGGAGAGCGCAGCGTCCCCTCCTCCGCCCGTGACACTTCCATTTTACTAATAATTGTGCCAACAGTTGTTGCCTTCTCACCAAGCTGCTTGCCTATTGTCCTGTTGCTCCTCCCAGCTTGTGCAGGTCTACAATTGTGTCCCTGGTGTTCTAAAACAGCTCTAACATCTTGGCCATGGTGGAGAGGTTGGAGTGTGATTAATTGTGTGTGCGGACATGTGTCTTTTACCCAGGTAACTGGTTCAAACAGGTGTAATTAATAGAAGTACTGAGTTCAGAGTAGGAGGGCATGTTAAAGAAAAATTAACAAGTCTGTGGGAGTTCTTGCTGGTGGGTAGGTAATCAAATACCAATTTCAGGCAGTATAATGCAAATTAATTATTTAAAAATCATACAATGTGATTTCTAGATTTTTTGCTGGGGATTCTGTCTGTCACAGTTGAAGAGTATCTACAATAAAAATTACAGACCATTCTTTGAATGTGGGAAAAGCTGTACAATCGCAGGGTATCAAATACTTATTTTCCTCACTGTATGTAAGAATGGTGGACTATGTTGGAGTGTCATAGATTATGTTGCTACTAGAAATGAGCATTGAACATTTCAAGGTTTGGTTTAGGTTCCCCGAATTTACAGGTGTTCGCCGAACAGTTTGCCGAACAGTTCGATGAACATATCCGAGCAGTATTGAAGTCAATGAGAGGTAAAACCTTTGGCGGGCTTTGCACGTTGCGACATCGCAAGCCGATGCTGCGATGTCGCACGCGATAGTCCCCGCCCCCGTCGCAGGTACGATATCGTGTGATAGCTGGCGTAGCGAAAATTATCACTACGCCAGCTTCACATGCACTCAACTGCCCTGCGACCGTCGCTCTGGCCGGCGACCCGCTTCCTTCCTAAGGGGGCGGGTCGTGCGGCGTCATAGCGATGGCACACGGCAGGCGGCCAATAGCGGCGGAGGGGCGGAGATGAGCAGGATGTAAACATCCTGCCCACCTCCTTCCTTCCGCATATCCTACGGAAGCCGCAGTGACGCTGGTAGGAGATGTTCCTCGCTCCTGTGGCTTCACACACAGCGATGTGTGCTGCCGCAGGAACGAGGAACAACATCGGACCGTCGCGTCAGCGTAATTATGGATTACGCCGACGCTGCACCGATGATACGATTACGACGATTTTGCGCTCGTTAATCGTATCATCTAGGCTTTACACAGTACGATGTCGCATGCGATGCCGGATGTGCGTCACTTTCAATTTGACCCCACCGACATCGCACCTGCGATGTCGTAGTGTGCAAAGCCGCCCTTAGTCTTAGGCCTAAAACACACTTCCGCAAAAAAAAGTACGTGTCTTACGGTCCGTTTTTTGGGTCCATGTTCCGTTTTTTAGGGGCGTTTCTCCGGTAAGTATGGCATCCGTGTGATGGCGTATGCGAGCCATGTGTGCGTGTGGAATGTCCGTATTGACATAAAAAAAGGAACGTGTGCAGTCCGTGTGCCGTCCGTTTTTTCAGATCCGTATTTTCACACAAATAACCTTGTTATCCCATCATAATGTGCTCCTGGTGTGTTACATTGGTCAATTAACTACCCAATTTGGTTAGTTTGCTTAAAAAACCTTTAAAAACATGGCTTCTGAGCTCATTCTCACATTATACACACTCCAAAATGTCTCTCTCCAATGAAGCAACCATGTATTTGCTCTGGTTGATATCTAGGAGATTTGGGGTTAGGCGACATATGATTGAAGAAGAGCCACCACTGGAGAGAAGGCTGTGGATTCACCCCCTTGTGAAGCTCAGGAAAACAAATGGGCATTTTAATATTCTCTATGGCGAAATGCGGAAATTTCCACCAAAATTCCAATCCTACTGCCATCTCACCATGAATTAATTTGACAACATCCTTGGCCTTGTGTTCCATCGTTTGAAGCATCAGGACACCTGTATGCACCTCAGCATCTCCCCTGAGGAACGACTGTTGGTGACTTTACGGTAGGTATTGTCATGTATACTCATGCTTTATCTGTTATTTTGAAATACATGTTAAATCTCAAAGGCATCATTTTGTAGAAATTATGTAATTTTAAATTTAGGTATTTGTTGAAAATTTATATAGATCACATAACCTCATTGTAATCTTAAAATATGATCTGAGTGCTCATATGTACCATTCTATCTCTACCAAAATTAAAGAAACAAGAGTCATAAATCAAACAGTCTTGTTTATTAAACAGAAAAGTAATTATTTTTCCAATATGGAAAGTAAATATCAACACATATGTTTTTCCAACAAAAGCAATAAAATAATAGTCATACACAGTATCTCGCCAGTCATTGGATGACACAAATATTTGTTTTGAAAAACAACTTTCATGAATAGTCAAAGTAAAGTCATGTTTTTTTTCTATTTCAGTTACCTTGCAACTGGGCAATCCATCAGCAGTCTACATTTCGAATTCTTATTGGGAAGGTCTACAATTGGCAAGATTATCCTGCATACCTGCACTGTGCTATGGGAGACCCTTAGGCATCATGTCATGCAGCTGCGTTCAACACAGGAATGGATGCACATTTCAGAAGAATTTTTGGAGAAAACAGCTTTACCTAATTGTATTGGCGCCATTGACGGAAAGCACATTAGAGTGAAGAAACCACCTAAATCTGCATCAAGATATTTTAATTATCATAAGTTATTTTCTGTAGTTATTTTGGCCATGGTAGATACAAACTACTGCTTTTTATTTGCTGATATTGGGGCCTATGGCAGTGCCTCAGATGCACGCATTTTCAGAAGCTCACGTTTAGTAAGACGATTAATGTCTGATAGTTTAAGTTTGCCTGCACCAAGACCATTGCCTGGTAATAATGGCCCTATTGTTCCTTTTGTCATGGTTGCCGATCAGGGGTTTGCATTGTCTAGGCATTTGATGCGTCCATATCCCAGAAGGGGGCTGGACAGATCAAAAGCCCTATTTAATAGCAAATTGGCCAGAGCATGTTGCTATGTTGAACGTGCCTTTGGCATTTTGGCCTCAAGATGGCGCATTTATCAAACCACCATCCAACTCCAACCAACCACCGTCAAGGCTGTCATTAAAGCTACAGTAGTGTTACATAATTACTGTAGATTACATGAAAGCAATGACGAAGACATTGAGGAGTTGCCAGCTTTAAATGCACCATTTGTAGAGAATGGTAGTGTTAGAACCAATGTGTCCACTTCTGGTCTACAAGTGAGGAATCAGTTTAAAGATTATTTTAGTTTAAATCGCCATAGTCATGTATAAATTTGACATTGTTATAGTTTTTATCACTTGGTTACATAATCACAAACACATATGTAATACAAAAGAGAAAATGACCATACATAGGTATAATTTATGGGGTTTTTTGTTGGTTGGTTGTGTTTGTGGTCCAAATAAGCTATTGTGATTTAACTTTATTGCTATAAAATCAGGAATTTTTGTTTTGCAAGTAACTACTACTGAATGTACATGACTAATAAAAATATGGCAAATTGGATTTGAAAAAATTAGTCCAGATTTTTTATTGAACCTATGTATGTCTTTTATCTTTTGCAAAACACCCTGTATTCTATTATTTTTTTTACAGAATTTTGTCAGGGACATTAGCCCATACAAAACACCATACTTTATTATGCAATAATGTCACGCAAACATAATTTGTTTGACACTATTGGAATACAAGTATGGGACCAGACCATATGCAGATACTGCATAGTGGCTGGATTTTTAATAATAAAGGTGTCTGAATGTTAGTGTAGTAGTTTATGTGCATGCATTTTTTCCCTAAACCCAGTTTTTTCTAATGGATGGTCCAAACAACATGTCCAGAGCAAGGCATCATTCTAACAGGCAGGTAATGTTTTTGAAGTGATAGAGTAATTTCTATTGAATCTTTGGAAAGGAAAACACAAATATGACTCCATGCATATAGAGTAAGTAATGTGTTACATTTTGAAATGTTTTCCGACCAGCAATACCCTAGAAAACATACCAAAATGTAATATAATACATACAATATCACATTATGATTCAACTAAATCCTCTAGGCTAGTGATGCTTTCCTGTGTAGTCTCCATTGCATTGACACCTATAGAATATGTTTGCTGCACAACACTAGATGTTGTAGTGAGTGACTGATCAGTGTTTCCACTAGTAACAGTTGTTGTACTTGGAACAAATAATGATGCAGTTGTTTGAGCAGATGGAAGACCAAGTGCAGGTGGTACATATTGATGTGTTGTAAGAGGCTGAGTATGTGTGTATGTGAAGTTAGTTGGGTAAGTCTGATGTTGAAAGTACTGTTGTTGTAGATTATTAGGAACATGGTAGGATGTTGGTTGTTGAAACATTTGAGGTAGTCTATGAACATTACTAACAATACTAGGATAGTTAAAAGAGGTTTGCATTGGTGTCTGTTGGGGTACTTGTGGGACAAATGATGGCTGTTGAGATGGCCTTTGTGTCATTAATGTACCTGTTTGGTGTGGGACAATTGTTGGCCTAATTTGTACATCACTTCCCATAGAAGAAGATGGACACTGTATATGTGTTTGTTGCACTACAGGATTTAGTTGAAAATTAGAGTAATGTTCATCAGTTTGGGTTCCCACAGTTTGTTGGGTTGTGTTTGTGTGCGGACCACGTGGATTAGCTCTCCATTGCTCTATCACTTCAAAACAATATATGGGTTCTGGCTCACGTTGGGTAGCAGATATTAGTGTTATTAAGGATGCCCTCAATTTGTCCTGCCTATCAGCATGAACCAATGCAAGAGAGGGAGAAAGGGAGCGGCAAAATCTCTCTCCATCACTCTCTGGTATCAGTGAATTCATCATGTGTATTATTCTGGTATCAATGATATCTGGCAGGGAACATAAATCTTCATAACACCTATGTCTGCGACCACGGATAGATTGGGCTACTGTGCACATGGTATTAGTTGTTATTCTTGGCTGTGTGCCTGCATGTTGCTGTGTACTACTCTCTGCAAGAACTGGTGAAGGGCCACTTTGTTGCACTGTAGACTGGCCTGAAATTACATTAGTGGATTGACTTGTTCCCAAACCCAAATCAGAGGACATTTCTTCTGCGTCTGGCTGGCTGGTGTTGGGGATTGTTGGTGGTTGATATGAGGTAGGCTCCATCTCAGAAGCAGAGGTCACTGTTAATACTGCTATATACAATTAGAGAACCCCGGCACACAGTATGGAAGGAGGAAAACAGTCAATGGTTCTTGTTGTATGTTCTAGTTTTATTCAAAAATTGTTTTCACAACGATAGGAAGTTGTAATACAGTCTTTTCATGAAAACGAGGAGTTGCATTAAAGTCCGACGTTTCGGCTCTTAATCGAACCTTCACCAGGGACATAAAAGGTACCGTACTGATGTTGTACAGAATGGGTCCTATGTACAGCACTAGGAGATAAGAAACTGAAAAATTCAAGAGATCAAGGGTCTTCGAGGCTCCAAGAAAAAAAGATTATAGTAACTGGATGTAGGTAAGTACAAGGCGTGGCGGTGAAACTCAACTTATTATATGAGTAGGCAGTGGCTCATATATGGTAGAGGTATAAAGTGTGCTTGGGGCACTTATGTGTTGCCGCGCTGTATGCCAAGAGGTTACTTCAGGGTTAAAGCATGGGTCTGCATTCCATGACCAGGCAGTGGGTCAACTGCCCAAAAAAAGGGGGCTACAATGTCAGTGTAACGGTTAATGACCGAGGAAAAGCCAACTTATTGTATGAGTAGGCAGTGACTCATATATGGTAGAGGTATCAAGTGTGCTTGGGGCACTTATGTATTGCTGCGCTGTATGACAGAAGGTTGCTTCAGGGTTAAAGCATGGGTCTGCATTCCATGACCAGGCAGTGAGTTGACTGCCCAGTGGATTATAAGAAAGAGGGGGCTACAATGGCAGTGAAACGGTTAATGACCGAGGAAAAGCCCAATGCCCTAGAAGCACCTGTGGTTTGCCTACTCATATAATAAGTTGAGTTTCACCGCCACGCCTTGTACTTACCTACATCCAGTTACTATAATCTTTTTTTCTTGGAGCCTCGAAGACCCTTGATCTCTTGAATTTTTCAGTTTCTTATCTCCTAGTGCTGTACAAAGGACCCTTTCTGTACAACATCAGTACGGTACCTTTTATGTCCCTGGTGAAGGCTCGATTAAGAGCCGAAACGTCGGACTTTAATGCAACTCCTCGTTGTCATGAAAAGACTGTATTACAACTTCCTATCGTTGTGAAAACAATTTTTGAATAAAACTAGAACATACAACAAGAACCATTGACTGTTTTCCTCCTTCCATACTGTGTGCCGGGGTTCTCTAATTGTATATGGACTATTTTTTCTCCCGAGCACCAGGTCCAAAAAGTAGTGAGCCCAGCTTATCCTTTACTACTGTTAATACTGCTGACTGGGCTTCCTCACTATCTTCTAGATTAACCTCTGTACTTTGAAGAAAGAAAAAAAAAAACAATTAATGAGTGCATTTAAAAAAAAAACGCCATGTGATGTAATGGTTTAAACTTACTTTGGTACTTCCATAATAGGCATGAGGAAGCTGAGTCTTTCATAATGGACATATTTTTTCTTTTGGCTGCGGCAGCTGTGGTTGCCACTGGGTTATATTCTCTTCTGAACTGGTCACATGCTGAGCACCATCGCCGTTAACAAGATCCACTGTTTAAAAACAAAAAAATTGTATAATAAGGTCACAAATTATAACAATTGAACAATAAAAAAATAAAACATTATTCTTGTATTGCAGCAATTTAAATAAATTGGAACACACATCCATGTGTATGAAAACAACAAACCATGACACTCATATAGTGATATAATAACACAATAAGCATGACAAAGTAAACAAGATCTCCAGTAAAAAGATTAAACCACTGTATAATCATTTATCTCCTTTTTTACTTACAAAAATAAAAAAAAAAACTATCAGTAAGCCATGAGAAACAAAATGTCTATAAACCCATGAAGTGCCATATGTTCCTCGAAGATTTTCCATTATACACTAGACATTACTGTTACAATTCCAGACATGGTGACACCAAGGGACATGCATAATAAACCAAACATGTAAATACAACTCAAAATGTATAGACATTTCACAGCACATTTACAATAGAAAAAGCACAAAATTGAAAACAAAAATATATTTCAAACATGTTTAATAGTGGCTTGACCACCCTGAAATGCCTTTTGTACATGCATAAAATGCTTTGCAGGCCACATATACACATGCTGACATTACTAGAAAACTGCAATAGTTCAAAAGGCCAAAAAACTACACTATCCTGTTTGCGAGTCTCCAGTGTAGCTCAAAATGAGTCAGGCCCATTAATACAAGCCAAACAAACTATACAAATATGGATATAATCTGCCTACAGAATGAGCACATGTAGGTAAGGACAGAAGCAATGCAAATATCTGTACTCACCATATCTATTTTTCCTTCCAGGGCTACAATGAGACCATCCATTCCTAGGGTAGACTAGCTCTGCCACAGACACCCATGATCGTTCCACCATTAACCTGTCATTGTAGCCATCAACACGTGTGTCCCACAGCTCTGGATGCCTCTCTACTTCTCCAATCAGCCTCTCTGTATCGATTCTGGGCGCCATGCTCAGTACCTGTGGTGTTCTCTGTGCTCAAAGTTCCCCTGCAGTGAGAGGACAGGTGCCCAGCTGCTGTCTGGCATGCAAATGAGACAGGAAATGTATGTTTGGCGCCAGAATTAATGGCCATCAATTGACCTGATAGATTGGTAACAAGTGTTTCAGATTTTGTGATGAAAAACGGACACGGACGATACGTGCTGAACACGGACATACTCCGCGTGCGGTCCGTGCAGGCACGGACCCATAGACTAAAGCGGGTCCGTGCCTGCGTGCTGCTGGCCAAAAACGGACATGTCGTCCGTGTAGAAAAGCGCACACACGTACTTACCACACGGACACACGTTCCGTGTGATTTTACATGTGTGCCATCTATTGAATAACATGGGTCTCCGTGTCTCCGGTACGTGCAAATACGTACCGCACACGTACAAAAAAAACGGATGTGTGTTGCGGGTCTAATGCAGTTTTGATGTGGTATTGATGCGTTTTTAGCCAGGAGATGCAGATTTGATGCAGGAATTTGGTGTATAAATTTAAGCACCAAATCTGCATCTCTCCTCCAAAAAACTCACAAAAACAGTTTTGTTGCCGTTTGTTTGTATGTTTTTTTGCCAGGAGATGTAAATTTGGTGCAGAAATCTAGTGTACACATTTCAGCACCAAAATTTGCATCTCCTGGCAGAAAACCTCACCTGTATATTTTGGCAGGAAATGCAGATTTGGTGCTGGAATTTATACAAAAAATTCCTGCACAAAATCTGAATCTGCTGGCAAAACATCGCATCAATACTGCACAAAACCATATCATGTTTTGATGCATTTTTTTGCCAGGAGATGCAGTATCGTTGCACAAATTTGCTGTATAAACTCCAGTACCAAATTTGCATCTCTTCGCAAAAAAACCCTGCAGTTTTCTGCCAGGAGATGCAGTTCTGATTAAACTCAGTTCACCGGAAGTGATGTCACTGAGTTTAATCAGTTCACCTGAGATCAGTTTACCTGCGGTCACAGATGGGGTACCATGGGAACCTCCAGCTGTGACCACATATAAACTTAGTGATGTCACCACTCACAGCTGTGGCTTAGTCAGTCTCTGCCTAAAGCCACAGATCTCAGTGACGTTCTGTACTGTGCCCTTGCTCTGTGACTTCAGTATGTACCAGAGCCAGGATTGTCATGGGACCTCATGTGGATTACGTGGGACCTGGGTGTTTGATGGGTTAATAAACTGGAGACAGAGGGTGGTTTTTTTTATAGTTTATTTATAATAAAGAATTTTTGGGTGTTTTATTTCTCTTTACTTACAGGGTTAGTAATAGGGGCCACTCAAAACACGCACAGTTGGGGGCCACAGTCTGTAGCCATATGCTTTATTTGTGCTGGATATCAATATATGGGGCACCCTACATATTTTATTTATATATGTTTGCGCTCTATTAGGGGGCCCAGAAAACTTTATGAGGACAGCAAATAACAGACACACCGGGAGTCTTACTACAACCAATCACAGATGCCGTAATAGACAGTGAGCAGGGGAAGTAGTGAATATGTATGGGATGTAATAAGCCGACCTGGAAGCAGTGTGACAGCCACGCAGATATTAGTAAGTAATCCCCTCATCAAACACCTCCCCCTGCTCATCGTATAGCACCACTATCCTAGCAAAAGTCAAAATAAGATAGATGAAAAGCATTAGTGCATATGCGAATAGTTTAAGAATAAAGGCCGAATTTTACCACTTCTGAGAAAAGTGATCAGAAATCCAAACACGAATCCGAATGGGCAAAGTTCATGCTGAATTTGAAAATTGATGCAGGATGAGATGAATGGACCATCTGGCGCCCACCCCGACATGTTTTTCAGCATCACCTAGCTATCTAGCTATCTCTATAGCATTCATTGGTGTCCAAAGACACTAAAACAAGGAGGTGAAAATCTCATACAAAAAGGCATGCAAAAAACACATCAGAATCGCAGCAAAAACATTGCAAAATGTGTGGTTTTGCCCCTGCATTTTTCCTGCCACGAGATGCAGAAATGGTGAAGAAATTTCTGCATCTAAATACTAAATGTGTGCACATACCCTAATTGTCTGACAACATTGTTCCCAGCAGCAACCTGGTTGGCTGGTTACCAAAAATAGGGGATACCCCAAGTCATTTTTTTTTAATTATTTTTATATTTAGTTACAAGCAGTGACCTGGGAGTCAGAGATGCATCCAGGCATCTTCCACATGCTGTTCCCATTCCATTTGAGTGCTATTTCCATCCATTTTAGCAATTTTCATGCCCCCTCAGCCCTTTTGTTAGGGTCTTTCAGAAAAATGTTTGCGTTTCTTATTGACTTCCTATGACACTTGCTGGTGTTGAGGTGGTGAACAAGAGTAGAAGTGGACCCACTGGATCACAGGGGGCATCCGGGATTACCCTTAGGTTGAAGGGGATTAACTAAGCACCTGCCGCAAGGCAGATGCCAGGTACCACTCCCAGGGTAGTGACCAGATCTGTGGCAGCTGACCCCTGAGGACAGGAGACAGACTCATGTACAGATACAGGTGCAGGCAGGTACAGGCAGGTTGACTGAGGCAGACAGGAAGGCGGGTACAGACTGATATGGTGTGCCTGGCAGGGACAGATAGGTATGGGAAGGCAGACTCAGGAATAGGTAAAGGAATAGTAGCACAGGACTAGCAAACACATGACTTACTAACTAAGGACATTGCACAGGCACCTCCACTTATGGGAGGATGACTTAGGTATCTAGTGCCTGTCAACCATAAGCTGAAAGGCATCTGGGAAATGGCGCACTGGCCCTTTAAGAGTCAGGGTAGGTGTGGGCGCATGCACTCTAAGCGCATTCCTGAGGGACCTGTGCTTCTTGCACAGGGCCCAGGAGGAGAGAGCAGCAGCACATGGGGACAACCATGGGAGATTGGGTTAGGATGCAGCACAGCCGAGGTGGTGAGTGAGTCGGCATTCCTGCTGGGGAGAGGCAGGGTAGTGCAGGGGCACCAGTGCTACACTTATAATATACTCGTTACTCGAATCAAGTCTGTCCGAGCCCGACTTGCTCGATTTGGGTAACAAGCACTAAAGCATTTTCATGCTCGCTCATCACTACACATCACTAAATTTATGGACATCTATGGTTTGATTTCTTTGCCTGTGTAGATTAGATTGGTTGTTATCAACATCTCGTGAAACATATCAATAGCACCTTTAGAAACATATTTACTTAGAAACCTGTTGATTTGCTTAATATTTAATTCACCCACTGTACATGATAGCTGACATTCATGAGAAACCCCCTTTAGGGAATGAGTTGATTATTTTTTTTTATTACAAATAGCTCATGTTAAGTACATTTTGACACTTAATAGAACATTTACATTCCTAAGTATTTTAAAATTAGTCCGTTTACAATCATAAAGCATTTTCTATTTAGTATTTGTTTCAGAGAATATTGCAATATGTAATATTTAATTACATCCAAGCTGTTTTATATTGTACACATTTGCTTATTTTACTGCATTTCCATGTCTCAGCACATCTGTTACATATTTTCACCAAGTCCACATGCTTTCTTTCTTTACAGTTTTTGGTATTGTGCAGATCTCATCTTTAATTGTTTATATGCTTTTCATGAAAGCTAGACTTTGTTTTACGGTGAACACGTATCCAATGGTATTTAAGAGACAGGATCAAGCAAAATATGAAGGAGTGCAGGTTTGTCA
This sequence comes from Anomaloglossus baeobatrachus, assembly GCF_048569485.1. Classification (NCBI taxonomy): domain Eukaryota; kingdom Metazoa; phylum Chordata; class Amphibia; order Anura; family Aromobatidae; genus Anomaloglossus; species Anomaloglossus baeobatrachus. Next base: position 823,969,492 of record NC_134353.1, on the reverse strand, counting down.
CATGATTGCTTTGTTATATACAAATTAACAACGGCAAGTTTTAGCAATTACTGTACTGTGACCAATTTGTACACTCAAGCAGAAAAAGAAAATTGTTTAATGCTATGACTGCCCCAAACATTTTACATCTCTTTTTGAATAACAATTATGAAATTTCTCCTAACAAGTGATATATTTCATTTACAAAAAAAGAATTTACACTCTTACAGTGGTATTTGAAAGTTGTTGAATCCATCAGAATTTTTGTATAAATTTGATGTAAAAATAAATCAGATTTTCAAACACTCTAAAAGTACATAAAGTGAGCTAAATAAAACAAATGAGTCAAAAATATTACACATATTAGACAGGCATCCCCTGAAGAAAACACTCTTGAAACGCGCATCGGGACATAGCGGTACACAGAACATTCCTGACCACTACTAAGGTATATTGAATTTAGCAACACTTTCTTGCACTTCACTGGCACTTTATTTCTATATGCTATTTTTGCTTCATACCTTATTATTATTATTATTATTATTTATTATTATAGCGCCATTTATTCCATGGCGCTTTACAAGTGAAAGAGGGTATACGTACAACAATCATTAACAGTACAAGACAGACTGGTATAGGAGGAGAGAGGACCCTGCCCGCGAGGGCTCACAGTTATTACCATATATATATAGCGATATATATACAGAAAGGCACTTTGCACTTTATTTATCATTTATTCTTTATGCTATATATTAATGGAAGTTTACATGTTTTGGTCAATACACTGAATATTTATATTTTCTGCTTCACCATTGCTGCATTACTATGGGTTTTTTGATCCTGTCCTTTTATATATATATATATATATATATATATATATATATATATATCTTTGAACATGTATTACATGTATTTTTAAAAAACGTTTGAATAAAAATTCATATTTTTAAAGAAAAGACACCAATCCCTTTTTATGAACCGCTTCCTGGTTTTTAAAGGTATTTTTTAATTAACAAAAATATTAGACTGTCAATTTTTATTGAGGGAACTGATTCAAAATCATGTCAGTGAATGGCATGTAATATTGAAAATTCTGAAGGGTTCACAAACTTTAAAGCACTATTATAGGAAAGTAAAAAATATTAGTTAAAACTTTTTGTTTTTCTCCTTTATTATTTTTCCTGGAAATGTATGAATAAATTGGCAACAGGGCTTTACTATTATTTGTTAAAATGGTGGTTCACTACAAAGTCTAAAATGCATTGGACAGGAATGTGTGAAGATGCACCCAACTGATAATCTGAATGGTAACACCAAATTTTTAATGTATTTAAACACTTCTCATTCGATTTAAGAGTTTGTAATTTAATCTAGAAATTTTACATCATGGAATTACTTATTACAGCAGATGCTAGAACATGTTAGCGCAATAGCCAAATATTTTTATTGATGTTTTTCCTTATTACTAGCCCTTTAATGATCAGGCCTGAAAGAGCCTTAACCCTCAACTGGTGAGGTGGGATTTTTGTCACGCAACTGGTGATGAAGGTATGGGGCTTCCTATACCCCAGTGTTTAGAAATCTCTAATTTTTACAGAAAATTCAAAGATCACATTTGTTTTAATCATATTCTTATTGTCGATTGATTACACATGAGTATACCAAATTTTTGACACCCACGAGTATCTGAAAATGTAATACATTGATGATTCATGCCAGCATTTTCCAATGAATGCCAGCTGTACAAAATCTCCCTGGGGTGTTGCAAACCCCATCTCACCAGTTGAGGGTTAACGGCTACAGAAGAACTGGTCATCTGAAGCTTGATTTCACTTGATTCGCAGAATTTTAACCAAAAATTAGATTTGCTTTCAATAAATTTTCACATATCTTAAAATTGGTCTTTTTTTAAATTTTTGTCTCTTATATCTTGGCTTAATTTTTTTAGTTTTTTTATTAAAATGATTGTAAACATCTTATTTTTATGTGGGTTTAATTGACTTACTTTTAGTGCTCTTTATTAACACATATAAATTGCAATGTAATTTCTATAATTTGTTTATCAAAAGAATATTGAAAAATGAAATATTTGGTTTAGTTTGTATTGTTTATATTTTTTACTGTTCATGTCACGTTTCACACCAAATTTTAAATGTATTCAAACACTTCTCAATCATTTTAAGAGTTCGGAATTTAATCTAGAAATTTTACTTCATGCAAATATTTATTACAGCAGGTGCTAGAACATGTTAGCGCAATAGCCAAATATTTTTATTGATGTTTTTCCTTATAACCTACCCCATAATGATCAGGCCTGAAAGAGCCTTTTAATAACTACAAATGAGCTGTTCATCTGAAATTTGATTTCACTTGATTCACAGAATTTTCCCCAAAAATTAGATTTGCTTTGAATAGATTTGCACACATCTTAAAATTGGTCTTTGTTTCCATTTTTGCCTTTTATATCTTGGCTTAATTATTTTTTTTACTAAAATGATTGTAAACAACTTGTTTTTAAGTGGGTTTAACTGACTTACTTTTAGTGCTCTTTAGTAATACATATAAATTACAATGTCATTTTTATAATTTTTTTTATGAAGAGTATTGAAAAATGAAATACTTGGTTTAGTTTGTTTTGTTTATATTTTTTACTGTTCATTTCATGTTTCACACCAAATTTAAAATGTATTAAAACACTTCTGAATCAATCTAAGAATTTGTAATTTAATCTAGAAATTATATTTTATGCAATTATTTATTACAGCAGATTTATAATTAATTATGTAAATCAATTATCCAGATTATTATGGTTGTGTGGATAATAATGATAAAATGTTCATTTTTTTATTTCTTGTTCTTATATATATCAAATTATATTCCAGTTGAAATAAATCTAATTTAAAAAAAAACAAAACAAGTTTTTACCAAGAGCATTTTTTTTGTGTGTGGATGCTTTATGTGTGGATAGATAGATAGATAGATAGATAGACATCAACCTTTCAATTGCTAATATATATATATATATATATATATATATATATATATATATATATATATATATATAAAAAAGCATGAAAAAGGTTCTATTTGAACTGAAACGTTGCCAGCCACACTTTGGGCTAATAAAGGTCGATTTTTCTGAATTAGTAGGAGTTATTTTTTCTAGATATATAGATAGGTAGATAGATAGATAGATAGATAGATAGATAGAAAGACTTACATAATTTGTCTATCAAGAGATCATAAAAGAATAATCATAATCTCTCTGGAACGTAATTATTTTTCACTAACTGGGGCATCCAGTTACACTTTGGCTAAATAAACAAAAATACAAGCATGACCACACAGTAATTTATTTTGCATGCTCTGATGTTTCGAAAAGTGAAATTGCTGCTGTATGAATATTGTAATTTATTAAGTTATTTAGTTTATTAAGTTACTAAATTAACTAAATTAAGGGAACCTGTCAGGTATAATATGCACCCAGAACCACGAGCACGTCTGAGTGCATATTGCTAATTCCTGCCTAACCGTCCCTGTATACACTAGCATAGATAAAGCGATCTTTAGAAAAATGTATTTCTAAATATCTTTTATCATATGCTAATGAGCGCAGGGACTAGTTCCCTGAGCGTTAGTTCCCTGGCCAGTCGGCTCCATTAGCATGTTAGTACGTCCCTGGGGGTGTGCTAACTTGCTAATGAATGTGCAACATCAGAGGATGATCTCACTCACCTCTCCGCCACCATTGCGTCCGACACTGGATTGACCCAGAGTTTGGGTCATGTGCACTATGAAGCCGGGTGTACGCGTCCTGGCTTCAAACTAAAGTAGACCCAAACTCCGAGGTCATGCAACTGAGCCAAAATCCATTGTCGGATGCAATGGCGGCGGAGAGGTGAGTGAGATCAACCTCTGATGCTGCACATTCATTGGCCTGTTAGCATGCCCAAAGGGATGTACTAATATGCTAATGGAGCCGACTGTCAAGGGAACGAATGCCAAGGGTACTAGTCCCCTCGTTCATTAGCATACAATATAAGATCTATAGAAATACTTTTGCTTAAGATCTCTTTATCTTTGCTAGTGTATACAGGGACAGTTAGGCCTAAGCCACACGGCGAGAAAATCGGTGCGAGTGGAGTGCTATAAAACATCGCATTCCCCTCGGACCAATTCTAGCCTGTGTGACAGCACACATGAGCAATTATTTTCTCAGCCCTAATCGGACCGAGAAAACAATTGCAGCATGCTGCGATTGTAAGCTGAGACTCTTTCTCTTGCACCCATTCAAGTGAATGGGGCGAGAGAAAAATCGCACTGCACTAGCGGTACACCGGTGTACCGCTAGTGCAGTGCGAGAATGGCAATAGCCGGCTATGCAGGAGAGAGGGAGAGAAATCCCTCCCCTCCTGAGTGCCGGCCCGCCCCCCGCAGCTGAGGTCTGCTCGCACGAACGGACCTCAGTTGCAAGGACACACGCATGACACTCGGCTCTGCTGTACTGCCAGCATGAGCCGAGTGTCATGCAAGTGGATCGCAGTAGTCCCCGTGTGGCCCCAGCCTTAGGCAGGGATTAGCAATATGCACCCAGAACTGCTCGTGGTGCTGAGTGCATACTGCACCTCACAGGTTCCCTTTAATTTTGCAACAAAATAAAATTTACTATATTACCTTTTTTTTTTTCAGCCAGTGGGAACTGACATTTTTATTTCCTGTTAGAGACAGTCACAGCACAACACTTACACATTGAAAATATGGCAGCACCAGGATATAGGAGACTGGAGTCAGTGTCCAACCACATAATATGATTACCTAAGCTGTGCATTGCGCATAGCCCATGAGTTACCAGTTTACTGCTGTTGGTGGGGCCCAGCGCTGTCTTATTGTAGCTCACTGCTGTCCACTGTGCTATGATTTCTCCATGTCACAACTATTGAAAGCGATGAAAGGAGGTTCAGACAGTGGTGGTGGCAGGATGTATAGACACAAGGGCATTAGAACTTTGACCTTACTCCATAAATTTACAGGAAAAGGGCAATATATATTAAAATCATTAGTTAGTATAATGGCCATAGTTTACTACTGTTTCTTGTTCCACTTTCAGAGATATTGTAATTTTGCTGTTTTGTTTTTGGAAACATTTTTTACAAAAGTGAAGACAAGAATTTCAACCATATTGATTTCATATAAGAAACGTCACTTTAAGTGTTGAACCTAGTAGTCAGAAATGTTTAGTAGTTCAGTCACAGGTCCAAGATCCTCCTGTACATGAATACTGCAGTGATTCCTGTTTTTCAACAGAACAGCCAATAATAGTCTGAGCATTAGATTCAACTTCTCATTGCCACTGAGCACATTAGGTGGGCGTTAAGAGTGAGAGTCAATAGAACAATGGGGGTAAAGTGTAAAACTATTTCCATACAAAATCTAAATCTATGAACAATTTTTTCCACAAAAACCCTAAAAACCAATTATGGTTTGGGTGATGTAACAGAGGTAATAAGTATTTATTCCTAGGAGGATATATATACAGTATCCTCCTAGGAATAAATAGTACATATATATATATATATATATATAGTATATATATATATATATATATATATATATATATATATTTTTATATATATATATATATATATTTATATATATATATATATATATATATATATATATACAGTAATGACCTACAGTGTTGGCCCCCTTGAAAGCGATTAAGAAAATTGAAGTACTACACATGTTGTGTTATACACGTGTTTATCTCCTTTGTGTTTATGCGAACAGGAGACCAGGCAGACCCCACTGCTGAGACAAAGGCATGAAAAAGCTAGACTGCAGTTTGCCAGAATGTATGTGAGTACAAAATCCTTCTGGGAAAGGGAAATTATCTTGGGGACAGATGAGACCAAGATAGGGCTTTTTTTTAGAGCACATCATTCTGCTGGTTACTGAAAACTGAATAAGGCATAGAAAGAAAAGAGCACATTACCTACAGTCAAATATTGTGGAGGTTCATAGATGTTTGGGGTTGTTTTGTTGCCTCTGGCACTGGGTGACTTGACTGTGTGCAAGGCATCATAAAGTCTGAAGATTACGAAAGGATTTTAGGTTGCAATGTAGTATGCAGTGTCAGAAAATTCAGTTTGTATACTAGGTCTTGGGTCTTCCAGCAGAACAGTGACCACAAACAATTACAAGAAGCAGAAAGAAATGGATGGAAATAAAGTGCTGGAGAGTTCAGATGTGGCCAGCAATGAGTCTGCCTATAAATCCCATTGAATAACTGTGGAGAGATCTTACAATTGCAGTTAGGAGAAAGCATTCATCAAATATGAGAGACTGGGAGTAGTTTGCAAAAGAAGAGTGGTCCAAAATTCCAGTAGAGAGGCAAGAAGCTTGTTGATGGTTATAGGAAGCGATTGATGCGGGTATTTTTTCCAGAGCGTGCACAACCAAATATTAGGTTAAGGATGCAACATTTTTGTCCAGCCCATTTTGGGGATTTTGTGTGAAATTATATTCTATTTGGGGTTTTTTCTCTGTTTTTTTTGTGGGTGTGGTGTTCCAATACACAGAAAGGAAATAAATGTGTATGAATAAACATGCAAAAATTGCAATACTTTTCTGAAATACTTAATTTTATGGAACCATTTCAAGGATGCGCGCACTTTCAGCCATGACTGTATATAGTAATATATATGTAACTATATAATATATATGTAACTGCAACCTCCTGCTTTGTGACTTCCCTCTAATACTCTTTCTCCCCTCCAATCTATCCTAAACTCTGTGGCCTGATAAATCCACCTCTCCCCTCACTATTCCCCGGCCTCTCCACTCTGCCAATCCCTTCACTGGCTTCCCATTGCCCAAAGACTCCAGTTCAAAACCCTATCCATGACATACAAAGCCAACCACAACCTGTCTCCTCCTTACATATGTGACCTAGTCTCCCAGTACCTACCTGCACGCAATCTCAGATCATCACAAGACCTCCTTCACTTCTCCCATTTTATCTCCTCTCCCCAAAATTGCATACACGATTTCTCCCGTGCCTCCCCCATACTCTAGAATGCTCTACCCCAGCATATTAGACTCTCACCTAACGTGGAAACCTTCAAAAGGAACCTGAAGACCCTCCTCTTCTGTCAAGCCTACAACCTACAATAACCCTCAGTCCACTATACTGCTGCCCTACCAGCTCTGTCCTAACCTATTGTACCCTCACCCATCCCCTGTAGACTGAGAGCCCTCACGGACAGAGTCTTCTCTCCTCCTGTACCAGTCTGTTTTTGTAATGTTCATGATTGTTGTACTTGTTTTTATGTATACCCTTTTCACTTGTAAAGCGCCATGGAATAAATAGCACTATAATAATATAATAATAATAATAACTATATAAACACGTAATAAAAATAATATAATTAAATATTGTAAAGTACTACAAATTATTATGTCATGAAATGTACTATATAAATATTTATTTTAACAGATGTACATGATTTAGTGTTTTTCATTGTTTTTCTTACTAGTGTTAGTGGTTTTGTGAAGTTTTTATAAATGAAGATAAGATGTTGATGCCTAGGAGAAGATAACAGATGAGCAACTTGCATTCATAGTCTTAAACCTATCACCTCTAGTGAAAGAAGAACCTAAAGGACAGAGGCCACGCTGCCAGGAATGTAGTAGCCATCTATTCACTTTTAAATGTTCTCCACACTTCAGTGCACAGACCTAATTACTTTTCTACATTCCCAATCCACTTTGCAGCAGTGCAATCAGAAACCTGGCATTAAAATATTTTAGGCTGTGAGGATCAAGGCTAATTATGGGGCTAAGCTGCACCTTTTCGTTTTCTATCTCCCCCCTTTCTAGCCTCTTCTTTAGGCTATTTTAAAGCACGCTCCGTTGGAAGGAAAGCTGCCTGGTCCCAGTTGGGGGTGAAGTTAAGAGAGAATGGAACAAAAAACAACTCAGTGCAATTCAGTAAACTTCAATGCATGTGGTATGTTTAATTTGAACCCACAGTTAGCTCCAGAATGGCAGCAGAAAGCAAAATTCGGAACAAAAAAAGATATGTTTAAAGTTGGGAAAGGCCCCATAAGGCTCTTGTTGGTGTTTAAGTAGTTCACCAAAGTATTTAGTACTGAGGGTTTCTAAACATTCCAGCTGAGAAAGAAACCATGGATTCAGCTTCTTAAAGGTTTGGGGGGCTGGGAAAGTATCCGCCCTCCTGAACCGAAAGGTCAACAAACAGTAGGAAAGATAATGTCATAACAATGATGGAGCCAACTATTACAGATTATTGTGATAGTAATAGCACTTTCAAAGTGACTAATCATACATATTAAATGGTGTAATTATTGTAATAATATCAGCATTATAAGAACACCCAAGTGAGGGACATTTGTCATCTTAAGTAGCAAAATGATCACTCTCGAGGAAAAGAAAAAAAAAAAGCTTTCCAGAATTGTAACTAATTGCAAATTGTCTCAATCTCAATATTCCGAGCGCTCGCAGCCACAGATTAATTCACTATTTTTCAGCGGCGGAGGCCTTGTTCAATTAAATTTTGCAATATCTATAAAGATTTCATAACTTTATCAAAATCTTTTTCTTTTTAATTTGTCGTATGAATCATTTAAAGTTAAGTAGGTTTTTTTTGTTTCTGTCTTATTCACATCATATGCAGGCAAGAAGTGTTATTTACAATCCCGGTAACTAAAGAGTGAAAGAGGAATGCTGATCTGAGGCTCCTTTTCTGTCCCTGTCACCGGAGGACAAAGCACACAGTTACCCAGTGTCTGTTAATGTCAGAGGGGAAAAGCAAATGCAGAGCTGAACATTCCACCGCCAATAAGAAGTTGCCGAGAGTAAATTAAATAGGATAAGAAAAGAAAGTGGTACCCCTCAGTATGTTAACATCCAGGCTGGGTGATCTTTCCAGCTAACTTCTGATCTGATTCTATATATCTTTTCTTGTTAACGCTGTGTGCTCACATTGAATTTTAATCTCATTTTTTTTTCATTTTTGAGTGCAGATTTGTCACAAAACCTAAAGGGAATCCTGATGCCAGGAAAGTCCATGAGAATCCTGAAATCTCATGCACAGGTTGAGTATTTTTCCTTGAAAATTTAGTGTAGATTAATTCTATGTGCGCATACTGAGTATTTAGTTGCAGAAATTTCTGCCCCAAATCTGCATCTCTTGGCAAAAGAACCCACACATTTTTGCTGTGCATTTTTACCTTGTTTGAGGTATTTTTTCCATTCGATTTTACTATGCGTTTTACATGCCTTTGGGGTGAAAAAACCCTGCCCAGAACGCTGTAAAGGTCCAGTCACACTAAGCAACTTACCAGCGATCCCAACAACGATAGGGATCGCTGGTAAGTTGCTAGGAGGTTGCTGGTGAGATGTCACACTGCGACGCTCCAGCGATCCCACCAGCAACCTGACCTGGCAGGGATCGCTGGAGCGTCGCTACACAAGTTGCTGGTGAGCTCACCAGCAACCAGTGACAAGCCCCCAGCGCCGCGTGGAAAATGCTGCGCTTGGTAACTAAGGTAAATATCGGGTAACCAACCCGATATTTACCTTGGTTACCACCGCACGGAGCTACACGTGCAGAGAGCAGGGAGCAGCGCACACTGAGCGCTGGCTCCTTGCTCTCCTAGTTACAGCACACATCGGGTTAATTACCCAATGTGTGCTGCAGCTAAATGTGCACAGAGCAGGGAGCAGCGCACAATGCTTAGCGCTGGCTCCTTGCTCTCCTAGTTACAGCACACATCGGGTTAATTAACCCGATGTGTGCTGCAGCTAAATGTGCACAGAGCAGGGAGCAGCGCACAATGCTTAGCGCTGGCTCCTTGCTCTCCTAGTTACAGCACACATCGGGTTAATTAACCCGATGTGTGCTGCAGCTACATGTGCACAGAGCAGGAGCCGGCACTGACAGTGAGAGCGGAGGAGGCTGGTATCAAAGGTAAATATCGGGTAACCAAGGACAGGGCTTCTTGGTTACCCGATGTTTACATTGGTTACCAGCCTCCGCAGAAGCCGGCTCCTGCTGCCTGCACATTTAGTTGTTGCTGTCTCGCTGTCACACACAGCGATCTGTGCTTCACAGCAGGACAGCAACAACTAAAAAATGGCCCAGGACATTCAGCAACAACCAACGACCTCACAGCAGGGGCCAGGTTGTTGCTGGATGTCACACACAGCAACATCGCTAGCAACGTTACAAAAGTTGTTCGTTAGCAGCGATGTTGCTAGCGATGTTGCTTAGTGTGATGGGGCCTTAAGAATGACACGCTGCAGATTATTTTATGCACCAAACCGATAATGGAAAAATAAGCAACATGGGCACAACACTTTAGAATTCTCATTGACTTTGGTGGCGTAAGGCTAGGTATTCAGTTTTCTTACAAAACTGCACCTAAAAATGCATTAAAAAAAGCATCAAAAATGCAGTGTGCGCACATAGCCTTAAATCTGCAGCATGTCAATTCTTGCAGTAAAAACAATGCAAACATCGCCAGCACTCAATTCTATAGCTCCAGGAAATAAGTCCATGTGCCTTCCACCCGTAACCACAGATAAATCATGAAAAAAGTGCGTAGAATAGGCACTTCTTTTATCCTGGTACCTATCCTACTCACCTTTTTCAATTCTTTGAGTGTTTTTGCTGTAGATTTCACCAATTCTAATGAATGGAGAACTTTTGCACCAAAAATGCAGGTCAAAAACACACTGAAAGGCTATGTGCGCACGTTGCGTCAGAGTACCTGCAGTTTATTCTGCACGTTTCCTTCCCTTGATTTTTGACCAACTGGCTTTTGACCATTTTTTAGCGCTAAAAACGCATGCATATTTACCGCGTTTTTAGTGCGTTTTCAGCGCTTTTACCTGCGTTTTCACCTGCGTTTCTGCAGATGCGTTTTGTACATCAAGACACTGAGAAATAAAGTTGGAATAGTCAAAAAGAATGAAAAAAGAGAAAAAAAAGGATAAAATTAACTTTTAATAAAACTATATGAAAAATTATCAATTTTAATGAAATAATAGCGGTTATGCACATTTTAAAAGAAAAATAGGTGAAATTTATTATTTTTTAGCATTTAAATTTTCGGTTATTGTGCGTCTGTAAAGGAACATTATAACCCTTTAATTTTATGCCAGAAAAGCATGCGTTTTTGAAGCCAAAAACGCAGTGGAAAAGCAGGTAAAAAGCATGAAAAACGCAGGAAAGTTGATTTTGGTTGAATTTTGCTATTTCTCATTGACTCCAATGTTAAGGAAACGCTGCAGAAATGGCAAAAACAACTGACATGCTGCTTCTTTTTCTGCATGGTTTTTTTATCACAAATATGCAAATTAAACGCTGCAGAAAAAAAAGCAAAGTGCAGACAGGATTTCATCTTTTCCCATAGACTTTGCTGGAAAACAAAAACGCATGCGTTTTAGCGCAAAAACGCTGCAGCTAAAAACGCTGCGGAAACACGGGAAAAAACGCAACGTGCGCACATAGCCAAAATGTGATTTTCCTGCCAAGAGATGCAGAAATAGTGCAGAAATGTCCGCACCAAAAAGAAAACGTATGCACATACCCTAAGGGTGAGTGAAACACATCATGCTGCTAAAACTGTTCTCAAAATGATAATAGAGTTGTACATGTAAGATTATATTAATTGTAATTAGCTAAAATATAAATTTGTAAAGATAACTTTCACTGAGAACAACCATCCATCCCTGCAGAAAAAGAACCAGATCATCTCTCTAAAGACTGCTTTACACACAACGATATCGCTAGCGATGTGACACGCCCAGATCATTGCTACGATTTGCCGAGATCGCACATAGGTCGTTTTGTAGCCGTCACTTGTACACATCTCACAAACGACGCTACATCGTTCAGCGATATATTGTTTGACCAAGGCGGTCGTGTGGATGTTGTTCGTCGTTGTTAGGGTGTCAAACGTAGCAATATGTCTGCTGCGTTCCAAACGACGAACAATATTTTGAAACTGAACGACGTGTCAATGATCAACGATTTTTACCCTATTTGCGATCGTTCGGAGTCGGACGTAGGTGTCACACGCAACGACACCGCTAAAAATTACGGAAGTGTGTCACGAAAACCGTGACCCCGATGACATATCGTCAGATAAATTGTAGTGTGTAAAGCGGCCTTAAGTTTTATCATAGTGTAATTCATGCAGCTTTGTGGCTCAGTGATTAGCACTGTAGCTTTACAGTGCTGGGATCTGCAAAGAATTTGTATGTTTTCACTATGTTTGCATGGGTTTCTCCAAATTCTCTGGTTTTCCCTCATACTTCAATGACATAATGATAAGAAATTTAGCGTGTGAGACCCAATGGGGGCAGTGATGGGGATGTCTGTTAAGTACTTGGGACATAATGGCATCATATAAGTGAGAAAAATAAATAATAAATAAATAAATAAAATAAACAGATTATAGCTTCTTGTTTTCTAGAGCAGATTTTAAAATGAAAGGAGGAGTTTGATGGGTCCTTATTGAATAGTTTTTAGGTATAAAATACATTAAATTGACATAGTTATAGTTTAAATCACATTTCCTTTAACCCCTTCACCCTCAGCTAATTTTCTGTTTTTCATTTTGTTTTGTTTTTTTGCTCCTTTTCCAAGTGTGGAAAAATTGCAAAAAAATGAAATTGCGTGATTGTTTTTGGGATGTTTTATTCATCGTGTTCCCTATATGGTAAAACTGATCTGTTGGTGTGATGCCTCAGGTCGGTATGAGTTCATAGACACCAAACATGTCTAAGTTTACTTTTATTTAAGGGGTTAAAAAAATTCAGAAGTTTGTCCAAAAAAAGTGGCGCACTTTTTGCGCCATTTTCCACGACCCATAGCGTTCTCATTTTTCAGGATCTATGGCTCAATGACAGCTTATCTTTTGCATCACAAACTGACATTTTAATGGTACTATTTTTGCACAGATACTACATGTTGATCACCTGTTATAACATTTTGCGCAAAAATTCTTGCAACTAAAAAATTTAATTTTTGGCATTTAAATTTGTTTTGCCGCTACGCCGTTTACTGATCAGATTAATTATTTTATATCTTGATAGATCAGACCTTTCTGAATGTGGTGATACCAAATGTGTGTATATTTTTTACTTTTTTAACCCTTTAATTTTTCAATGAGGCGAATGGGGGTGATTTGAACTTTTATTTTTTTTATTTTTTTAATTTTTTTAAACTTTTTTTACTTTTTTTTATATTTTACTAGTCCCCCTAGGGGACTATAAGGATCAGCTGTCTGATCGCGACACAGCTGAGATCACCAGAAGTACTCACCTCTTGTTACTGGCAACACTAGGCCAAGTGAAACAGGAAGTGGCTCATGATAGCTACAGGAATCATCACATAACCCTGTGCTGCCATAGTGCCATAGCAACCATCGGCTTACAGTGATGACGTAACAGCACCGCTGATGGGACCAGGGAAGTGAAGAATTTAAATTGCTCTGTCACATTTTGACATTGCAATTTAAGGCATGAGTGTGTAGCATCAGCCGCCGGTGATTAGAACTATATGCCATATGATGTACCATTAAGGCTGCTTTACACATTTCAATATGTCGTGCAATTGCATTTGCGATCGCACCCGCCCCCATCGTCTGTGCAGCACGGGCAATTTCTTGCCCATGTCGCACAATGCTGTAAGCCCCCATCACACGTACTTACCTTCCAAACGACTTCGATGTGGGCGGCGAACATCCTCTTCCTGAAGGGGGAGGGACGTTCGGCGTCACAGCGACGTCACACAGCGGCCGGCCAATAGAAGCGGAGGGGCGGAGATGAGCGGGAGGTAAACATCCCGCCGACCTCCTTCCTTCAGCATTGCTGGCGGCCGCAGGTAAGCTGTGTTCATCGTTCCCGGGGTGTCACTGTGTGCTGCCTCGGGAACATTGAACAACCGGACGTTCAATTTTTTGAAAATGAGCGACGTGTTAGCGATGAACGAGAAGGTGAGTATTTCTGCTTGTTCATAGCTGTCACACGCTACGATATCACTAACGATGCCGGATGTGCATCACTTACGACGTGACCCCACCGACATCTCGTTAAATATATCGTAGCGTGTAAAGCCCGCTTTATGGCTCGCAGTCATTAACGGGTTAAAGAGAATCTGTCACTAGGTTTTTGCTAAGCCATCTGAGAGCAGGATGATAAGAAGGCATGGACCCTGGTTCCAGTGATAACACATAATTTACAGGTTGTTGCAGTTTTGATAAAATCATTGTTTTATCGGCTGCAGAGCTAGAACTTGAATGCTGAGCTGTGTATAACCCATCCCCCCACACTGATTGACACTGATGGGACCATAGTTATGCAAATTTCATGAATATGGAGGACTTCATGGCAGCAAATTTACTAATCCTCTAGTGATAATTTCCTGCTAATAAAACAGTTATTTTGTTGAAAATACAGCAGGCAACCAAGTAAATAATACATCCCTGAGATCAGGATCTGTGTATCTACATTGTGCTGCTTTCAATTTAGGTAGAAAAACCTGGTGACAGATTGTCTTTATGTCCATTACAGCAGGACAACATATGGAGATTTTCGTCCCTACAAGCTAACAAGACATGTGGACAGTTTATTGATACTTTAAATCCACATACAGTAACTGCCCCAAACCCTGCAAAGAGGTTGGAAGACTCATAGGGCTAAGATTTACATTCCAAATCTTCCACTTTGTTTCACTTCGTTACTATATATATGTATATATATATATATATATATATATATATATATATATATATATATATATTGTGAGACTGTGACCGGGGTTATCTATGACGGCCGGTATGTCTCGCCCAGGTTGTGCTCACTCCATGATAGAAAGAAAATCCACTATAGGGTTAATGCTGTTTCCCTACAGACTGAAGGAAGGGTTAAATAGAATCAGGAACAAGGGCAGGTGTGCCGGGTGTGAGGGAGTGAACCGAACTCCCTGAGTTTTCTGCTGGAGAGGCACATGTATTGTGTTATGGACTTTTGTTTGAAGATTAAAACCGAGTGCTGTGAACCTATATGCCTGGATCCCGTGTCTTCTGCTGCGCAGCCGACCGTGCTACCTCACATATGGTGGAGAATCGGCGGGCATCACAGCCGGTGAGGTGTAGCATCCATCCCTGGTGACCCAGCTGCGCATGTCCTGGATTCGAGCGGCTATACTACAGCCCAAACCCGGCGACGCCATGGAGGACATACTAAAGCATTTGGCTCAGGCTAATGCACAGCAACAACAGGCTAATGCACAGCAACAACAGGCTAATGCACAGCAACAACAGACCAATGCACACCTGCTCCAATCCTTGCAAGTGCAGGAAAAAAAATTCCAAGAACAGATGGATCAGGCCAATACACGTCAGCAGCAAGCCTTGCAATTGCAGGAAAAAAGGCACCAAGAACAGATGGTTCTCCTGGCCAAGTCGATCCGTGCCGGACCGGCAGCAACAACCCCGGGACCGGGTGATGACGGCAGCGTCCGGAAAGCGGTGAGACAAGCGTTGCAAAAGATGACCCCGGGGGACGATGTGGAAGCGTTCCTGGCAGTGTTTGAGCGGGTGGCCGAGCGGGAAAAGCTGCCGACCCCCCAGTGGGCTGAGGTATTGTCGCCCTATCTGACGGGGGAACCCCAAAAAGCGTACCTGGACCTCTGTACCGAGGACGCCATTGACTATGTGACCCTAAAAGCCGAAATACTGGCACGGTTGGGGGTGAATAGTTATGTACGGGCTCAGCGGGTAAATCAGTGGTTCTATGAGGAAGCCAAACCCGTACGCTCCCAGGCCTATGACTTGTTGCATCTTGTAAAAAAATGGTTGCAGCCTGACACTCTGAGCCCGGCGCAGATGGTGGAAAGGGTAGTAGTGGATCGTTTTGTGCGCACTTTACCCGTCACCGTTCAACGGTGGGTAGGACAGGGTGACCCGAGTACCCTGGACCAGTTAGTGTCCCTGGTAGAGCGGCATGTGGCTACGCAGGACTTGATACGGGACACTGAGACTTTGCGTACCGCCCGTCGGTCCGGCCCCTCCAAGCCTAGGGCCAAGGACCCACCGCCGACAACGGTGCAGGAGTCCCCTACCGTCCCGCCTGAGGCCGCGGCCGCCAATCCTGAGGTCCGGAAGGTTCTGTACCCTAAACGACAACCCGTCAAGGGTGTTTCCGTCCCCATTAGATGTTGGCGGTGCCAGCGGGTGGGACATATGGAAGCCCAGTGTCCACTCACCACGGAGCCCATGGATTGTGGGGTTACCCGGCGGGGTTCAATGTATGCTCAGGTGGTGTGTACCGCTGACCTGGTCTCCCCAGAGACGGAGCCCCACTTGTGCCAAATACAGGTGAATGGATGTCCAGTTACAGGATTGTTGGATTCCGGAAGCTTAGTGACCCTTGTGCGATCCACCTTGAGGGCTAAAGTAAAGGCCACAGGACGTACCGTGGGGGTGGTTTGCATACATGGGGACCGCCGAGACTATCCCACGGGGATTGTCACCATCACAGCACCTTGCGGTCAGGTGCAACATGAGGTGGGACTTCTTAACACTCTTCCTTATGACGTGATCCTAGGAAGGGATCTGCCCTATTTTTGGACTTTATGGAAGGGACCCCCTAAGTCTCCTCAGATATTGGTCAGTCCGGGACCTGAGCCCTACAATCCTGAATCCGGGACACCTGCCGTAGGGGTCCCCATGATAGGGACAGAATGTGAACCCGATAGGTCGCCCCTAGAGGTATTGGCAGGAGAGGCTGAGACGGTCGAATCCATCCCGGAGTTGGAGGCGTCCCCGGATACGTTTGGGACTGCCCAACTCCAGGACCCTACATTAATACATGCCCGGAGTCGGGTGACGGTAATTGACGGGGTGGCACAGCTGCCCGGTGCCCAGGTAAGGTACCCCCATTTCGCTCTTAAGCAGGATTTACTCTACCGAGTAGATGAAATACGGGGCGTGGGGGTAGAGCAGTTGGTGGTGCCCCAGCCGCATCGTCGGCGGGTCCTCGACTTGGCTCATAAACACCTGATGAGTGGCCACCTGGGGGTCAAGAAAACGCAGGAGCGAATATTGCAAAGGTTCTATTGGCCCGGAGTCTTTGGGGAGGTAAAACGGTTCTGCGAAACCTGCCCGGAGTGTCAGCTTACCGCACCCCTGACCCATTTTCGCAGTCCGTTGGTACCGTTACCCATTATAGAAGTCCCTTTTGAACGGATAGGGATGGATCTGGTGGGGCCCCTCGTAAAGTCCGCTCGAGGGCACCAACACATCCTAGTGATCGTTGACTATGCCACCCGGTATCCCGAGGCGATACCTCTCAGACATACTGCAGCAAAGCTTATAGCTCGGGAGTTGTTTGCTGTGTTCTGCCGGGTGGGGTTGCCCAAGGAGATCCTTACGGATCAGGGGACCCCATTCATGTCTAAAGTGACCAAAGAGCTATGCCGGCTACTCCAGATCAAGCAGTTGCGTACGTCTGTGTACCATCCTCAAACGGACGGTTTAGTGGAGCGTTTCAATAAAACCCTGAAAACCATGCTAAAAAGGGTGATTTCAAAAGACGGGAAAGACTGGGATATGATGCTTCCCTATTTGATGTTTGCCATCCGTGAGGTGCCACAGGCATCCACGGGGTTTTCGCCTTTTGAGTTGTTATACGGGCGACATCCCCGGGGATTGTTGGACCTGGCAAAGGAAACATGGGAGCAAGAGCCCACCCCCCATAAAAGTGTGATTGAACACATTTTGGGTATGCAGAACCGCATAAGCGCGGTCATGCCAATTGTGAAGGAGCATTTACAGGAGGCTCAGGCCGCGCAAAGCGGCCGCTACAATAGACAAGCCACCGTGCGGACCTTTAAACCCGGGGATCGGGTGTTGGTATTAATCCCCACGGCGGAGAGTAAATTCCTGGCTCAGTGGCAAGGCCCCTACGAGATAAAGGAAAGAGTCGAGGTGGTTAACTATAAAGTATTGCAGCCCGGTAGGCGGAAACCTGAACAAATATACCATGTCAACCTATTAAAACCCTGGCAGGAACGGGAAAGCCTGATGGCTGTTTTTTCCCCATCTCCCTCCTCTTCGGGTCCTTCACCTCCGGCTCCAGCGACCTCCGGAGAGGACGAACCGGAAGTAAGGATTGGAGAAGCCCTCACCAAGACTCAGAGGTGAGAGGCCAGACGGTTGGTTCAGCAGAACCCCGATGTCTTCTCCGAGCTGCCCGGTAGGACCAGTCTGATACGACATGATATTGTCACCGAGCCCCACCTGAAGGTACGCCTGAAGTCATACCGGGTACCGGAGGCTCGACGACAAGCCATATCGGAGGAAGTAAAGACAATGTTACGCCTGGGGGTCATCGAAAAATCCCGGAGTGAATGGGCTAGTCCGATCGTCCTAATACCAAAACCCGATGGCTCCTTAAGGTTCTGCAATGACTTTAGGAGATTGAACGAAATATCCAAGTTCGATCTCTACCCCATGCCCAGAGTGGATGAGCTGATTGATAGGCTGGGACAGGCGCGGTATTTTACCACGCTCGACCTGACCAAGGGGTACTGGCAGGTGCCACTGACGGAGTCCGCCAAGGAGAAAACCGCTTTTGTTACGCCGGAGGGTCTCTTCCACTATGTTGTCTTGCCTTTTGGGTTACATGGCGCTCCAGCCACGTTCCAGAGGTTGATGGACTTAGTGCTGGAACCCCACCAGGCGTATGCATCAGCGTACCTTGATGACATCATCATTTACAGCTCCGATTGGCAGACCCACTTGGAACAGGTACAAGCGGTGGTGGACGCGCTTCGAACAGCCGGACTGACAGCCAATCCCAAGAAATGTGCATTGGGACTCACGGAAGCCCGCTACTTGGGCTACGTGATAGGCCAAGGAGTGATTAAGCCCCAAATTAACAAGGTTGAGGCGATCCAGAAGTGGCCTAGACCCCTGACCACGAAGCAGGTTAGGGCCTTCCTGGGTATCGTGGGGTACTACAGGAGGTTTGTAAAGGATTTTGCGGGACTATCAGCCCCCTTGACGGACCTTCTCAAAGACAAGAAGTCCGTCATGGTGCGCTGGACTCCGCAGGCCGAGGACTCCTTCCGGGCCCTGAAGGAGGTCCTGTGCGGACAGCCCGTTCTGGTCAACCCTGATTTCCGGAAGGAGTTCATTGTACAGACTGACGCCTCGGAGGTCGGCCTGGGGGCAGTACTGTCTCAGGTGGTTCAGGGGGAGGAACACCCCGTCACCTTCTTGAGTAGGAAGCTCACCCCTCCCGAGCGGAATTATAGCGTAGTGGAGAAGGAGTGCCTGGCGATCAAGTGGGCCTTGGAGTCCCTACGCTATTACCTGCTGGGACGGCAGTTTCGCTTGGTGACGGATCACTCTCCACTGGTCTGGATGAGGTCCGCCAAGGAACGGAATGCCCGGATTACCCGGTGGTTCCTTTCTCTGCAGAACTTCCGGTTTACGGTTGAACACCGGGCCGGTAGGTTGCAGGGCAACGCCGATGCCTTGTCCCGCGGCCCGTGTTTGATGGCTGGAGTTCAACCCCGCACGCTTGAACTGAGGGGGGGGTATGTGAGACTGTGACCGGGGTTATCTATGACGGCCGGTATGTCTCGCCCAGGTTGTGCTCACTCCATGATAGAAAGTAAATCCACTATAGGGTTAATGCTGTTTCCCTACAGACTGAAGGAAGGGTTAAATAGAATCAGGAACAAGGGCAGGTGTGCCGGGTGTGAGGGAGTGAACCGAACTCCCTGAGTTTTCTGCTGGAGAGGCACATGTATTGTGTTATGGACTTTTGTTTGAAGATTAAAACCGAGTGCTGTGAACCTATATGCCTGGATCCCGTGTCTTCTGCTGCGCAGCCGACCGTGCTACCTCACAATATATATATATATATATATATATATATATATATATATATATATATATCTGTCTGTCTCTTTCCCTGTTTGTCTATTTCTTTCTCTTTCCCTCTCTTTCCCTATCTGTCTCTTTCCCTCTCTTTCCCTGTCTGTCTCTTTTCCTCTTTCCCTCCGTCTCTTTCCCTGTGTCTATCTCTTTGTCTGTCTCTTACCCTGTCTGTCTCTTTCCCTTTCTTTCCCTGTCTGTTTCCCTGTGTATATCTCGGTCTCTTTGTCTGTGCCTGTCTCTTTACCTGTCTGTGTCTGTCTCTTAACCTGTCCCTCTCTTTCCCTCTCTTTCCCTGTCTGTCTCTTTCCCTGTCAGTCTGTCTCTTTGTCTGTCTCTTTGTGTCTGTCTCTTACCCTGTCTATGTCTGTTTCTTACCCTGTCTGTGTCTGCCTCTTTCCCTGTCTGTGTCTGTCTCTTTCCCTGGCTGCATTGTGACACACCAACATTCCATACGGGTGTGGCTGCACTGTGGCTCCGAGCTGCATTCGCTTTAATGGAGGCAGGTTTTTTGGTGAATAACTGTAAAGTGCGGGGTTAAAATTTCCCCTCAATACATAGTCTATGACGCTTTCGGGGTCCAGAAGTGTGAGTGTGCAAAATTTTGTGGCTGTAGCTGCAACGATGCAGATGCCAATCCCGGACATACAAACATACACATACACACATTCAGCTTTATATATTAGATATATATATATATATATATATACACACACACACATATACTGTGTGTGTATATATATATATATATATATATATATGTAGTGCGATGGCCGCAGTACATATCTTAGAGTGTAGATATGTATCACAGAGGTAGTTATCCTCAGTGATGTAAGCCCAGAAGCTAGCTCCAGGACATATTGTACTGTGAGGGTCAAAAGGGCTGACAAAGGCCAGGCTTACGAGCAGTCAGAGAGATGAGTGGGTCTGGTTTCTCACATATCACCACCCCAGGGCGTGAGATAGTATTCATAAGTAAGTCCATGTGGATTCATTAGCTGGCTGTGTGTGGAAGTTAGAAGTTCTCCTTTGTGAAGCGTCCTTTTGTGTTGAACTCACATTGTAGTGTCTTTGTTAGGACTCTGTATTCTGTTGTCCTACAAAGAAAGACCATTCATTGTCATTGTGTGGGGCTCTCTCTATAGATCTTTAAAAAAGGAAAAAGGCAGTCTGGAAGTTTTGTTTGAAACCACATTCCATGCCTTCCTCAAACGTCACTGAGTGAGTTGTATCCCTACAATAGGTGGACAATGCGGACATGAAATCTCAGGTGTCATAAAAGATTGCACAGCGATAGTTCCTTATATGTGTTTTGTGCTGCTCCTGTCTGTGCCACTGTCGGTGGGTCATGTCTCTGGGCCTGGTTGCTCCCATAGAGAGATGTGGTCAAGTGTTCACTTGAAGTGGCATGTTAAGAGAAAGATAGTTCTCTTTGGAAGGGAGTTATAGGCGGCAGATGAAAAGAGAGGGTCTGTCTGAAAGAAGTCTTAGGGGAAGTGAGTCTCTGTGGGAGCTGCATGTGGCAACTGAGACAGAGTCTGTCTCAGTGGAATCTGCAACAGTCACTTTGGGAGCAGAAGCAGTCTCCTGCTGACCAAAGGACAAAAATCAGTTTAATGTTGTCCTGAGCCTGGTCAGTCTTGAAACTGGGAGGAAATAAGCAAATGTGGAGCATACTGGCCTGTCTTGTAGAGCCTAAAGTACAGTGGAGAGATACCCAGACCAAGGTGACCCTGAAGTGAGAGCTGGGCTGGGCTTTTTTGCATGAACTGCGCGCTTGCGCTCTCCCCAGAGTGGCTCAACAATATTGATGTCAGGAGACTGAGATGGCCACACCAGAACCTTCACTTTGGTCTGCTGTAACCAATGACAGAATGATCTTGGCCTTGTATTTTCGATCATTGTCATGCTAAAAGTCCAAGTACGTCCCATGTGCAGCTTCCTGGCAGATGAGTGCAAATTTGCCTCCAGCTGATAATGTGCTGCATTCATCTTTCCTTCAATTTTGACCAAGTTTCCTGCGCCTTTGTAGCTCACACATCCCCACATAATCAGTGATCCACCTCCATGCTTTACAGTAGGAATGGTGTTCCTTTCATCATAGGCCTTGTTGACACCTCTCCAAATGTAACGTTTATGGTTGTGGCCAAAGAGTTCGATTTTGGTCTCATCACTCCAAATTACCTTGGTCCAGAAGTTTGGAGGCTTGTCTCTGTGCTGTTTGGCATATTGTAGGAAAGATACTTTGTGGCATTTGGGCAGTAATGGCTTTCTTCTGGCGACTCGACCATGCAGCCCATTTTTCTTCAAGTGCCTCCTTATTGTCCATATTGAAGCAGCCACACCGCTAGTTTTCAGTGAGTACTGTATTTTAGCTGATGTTATTTGTGGTAGGGGTTTGCATCCAAAACAATTTTCCTGGCAGTTGTCGCTGAAATTTTTGTTGGTCTACCTAATCGTAGTTTGATTTTTACAGAGCCCCTAATTGTCCATTTGTTAATCACAGTTTGAACACGGCTGACTGGTATTATGAATTACTTGGATATCTTTTGATATCCCTTTCCTGTTTTATACAGTTAAACTATCTTTTAACAATCCATTAACAATTCTTTTGCTTTTCCCATGACTCACAATCCAGAAATGCCAATGGCTGGATGAAAGATGCAAACATCTCTCTGGATCCCAGAAACTCACTCAGCTTTTATGCACACACACTGATTACAAGCAAACAGGTCACAGGTGAGGATGTTACCTTTATTAGCCATTCAAAACGATTTGTGTCAACTTCTGTGCATGTTATAAGGCCAAAATCACTAGGGCATGTGAACTTTTGATCAGGGTCATTTTTATGTTTTTGGTTGCCATTATGATTTAAAAAAAAAAAAACACAGTAGTTTGACAATAATTGGCTTCATTCAACCACTACCCAGGAGTGGAAAAAAAGATTTTGTGCTATCATTCATATTCTCTGAAAAAAGGCAAAGAAGGCAAAAATCTGCTGTATGTGTGAATAACTGTATATCTGTTTATTCAACCAATTGATTCATCCCATCTATCTTATTCCATCCATCCACTATATCCCACCTATCACCATAGATCTTATCTATCTACAGTGCTGGCCAAAAGTATTGGCACCCCTGCAATTCTGTCAGATAATACTCAGTTTCTTCTTGAAAATGATTGCAATCACAAATTCTTTGGTATTATTATCTTCATTTATTTTGCTTGAAATGAAAAAACACAAAAGAAAATGAAACAAAAATCAAATCATTGATCATTTCACACAAAACTCCAAAAATGGGCCAGACAAAAGTATTGGCACCCTTAGCCTAATACTTGGTTGCACAACCTTTAGCCAAAATAACTGCAAACAACCGCTTCCGGTAACCATCAATGAGTTTCTTACAATGCTCTGCTGGAATTTTAGACCATTCTTCTTTGGCAAACTGCTCCAGGTCCCTGAGATTTGAAGGGTGCCTTCTCCAAACTGCCATTTTGAGATCTCTCCACAGGTGTTCTATGGGATTCAGGTGTGGACTCATTGCTGGCCACGTTAGTAGTCTCCAGTACTTTCTCTCTAACCATTTTCTAGTGCTTTTTGGAGTGTATTTTGGGTCATTGTTTTGCTGGAAGACACATGACCTCTGAGGGAGACCCAGCTTTCTCACACTGGGCCCTACATTATGCTTCAAAAGTTGTTGGTAGTCTTCAGACTTCATAATGCCATGCACACGGTCAAGCAGTCCAGTGCCAGAGGCAGCAAAGCAACCTCAAAACATCAGGGAACCTCCGCCATGTTTGACTGTAGGGACCGTGTTCTTTTCTTTGAATGCCTCTTTTTTTTTCCTGTAAACTCTATGTTGATGGCTTTTCCCAAAAAGCTCTACTTTTGTCTCATCTGACCAGAGAACATTCTTCCAAAATGTTTTAGGCTTTCTCAGGTAAGTTTTGGCAAACCAGCCTGGCATTTTTATGTCTCGGGGTAAGAAGTGGGGTCTTCCTGGGTATCCTACCATACAGTCCCTTTTCATTCAGACGCCGACGGAAAGTACGAGTTGACACTGTTGTACCTTCGGACTGCAGGGCAGCTTGAACTTGTTTGGATGTTAGTCGAGGTTCTTTATCCACCATCCGCACAATCGTGCGTTGAAATCTCTCGTCAATTTTTCTTTTCCTTCCACATCTAGGGAGGTTAGCCACAGTGCCATGGGCTTTAAACTTCTTGATGACACTGCGCACCATAGACACAGGAACTTTCAGGTCTTTGGAGATGGACTTGTAGCCTTGAGATTGCTCATGCTTCCTCACAATTTGGATTCTCAAGTCCTCAGACAGTTCTTTGGTCTTCTTTCTTTTCTCCATGCTCAATGTGGTACACACAAGGACACAGAACAGAGGTTGAGTCAACTTTAATCCATGTCACCTGGCTGCAAGTGTGATTTAGTTATTGCCAACACCTGTTAGGTGCCACAGGGAAGTTACAGGTGCTGTTAATTACACAAATTAGAGAAGCATCACATGATTTTTGAAACAGTGCCAATACTTTTGTCCACCCCCTTTTTTAATGTTTGGTGTGGAATTATATCCAATTTGGCTTTATGACAATTTTTTTTTTTTTCATTGTAGACAAATTAAATGAAGATAATAATACCAAAGAATTTGTGATTGCAATCATTTTCAAGAAGAAACTGGGTATTATCTGACAGAATTGCAGGGGTGCCAATACTTTTGGTCAGCACTGTATCTATCTATCTATCTAGCATGTATCTATCCAAAAACAATTGTGTAATTGCATAATAAAAAAGTGAGAAAACATGTGTTCAAAGCCTTCCAAGCAAAAATACAATTGTAATAATATAAAAAAAAAGAAAAGGAGGCAGCAATCCAGAATCTGAAAAGAAAAAATTGAACTTTAACCCATGTGGCAACATTATGGTTTACAGAAACTTTCTCAAGCAATGCAAGAGTGTAAACAGTAAGTATAAAAAGCAATGTTAAATAATTGTGCAATTACATTCACATTAACAAAATATTTAAAAAAAAAAAATTGTTATATAAAGTGCAAAAATACAATATAATACAGCTAACAAAGTAAGTGAAATAAAACAGGAAGTAAAAGCCATACATAAATATAAATGGTACTGCTGAAAACATCATAGTGTCCTACCAAAAACAAGCAGCCATAAAGCTCCGCCCGAAAAAAAAATGAAAAAGCTATAGCTCTTAGAATACAACAATGAAAAAACATTTTTTTCTGTAAAATTGTTTTAATGGAGTAAAAGCTGCCAAACATTAAAAAAATAAATAAAGGTGGTGCGAACATCCTCTTCCTGAAGGGGGAGGGACGTTCGGCGTCACAGCGACGTCACACAGCGGCCGGCCAATAGAAGCGGAGGGGCGGAGATGAGCGGGAGGTAAACATCCCGCCGACCTCCTTCCTTCAGCATTGCTGGCGGCCGCAGGTAAGCTGTGTTCATCGTTCCCGGGGTGTCACTGTGTGCTGCCTCGGGAACATTGAACAACCGGACGTTCAATTTTTTGAAAATGAGCGACGTGTTAGCGATGAACGAGAAGGTGAGTATTTCTGCTTGTTCATAGCTGTCACACGCTACGATATCACTAACGATGCCGGATGTGCATCACTTACGACGTGACCCCACCGACATCTCGTTAAATATATCGTAGCGTGTAAAGCCCGCTTTATGGCTCGCAGTCATTAACGGGTTAAAGAGAATCTGTCACTAGGTTTTTGCTAAGCCATCTGAGAGCAGGATGATAAGAAGGCATGGACCCTGGTTCCAGTGATAACACATAATTTACAGGTTGTTGCAGTTTTGATAAAATCATTGTTTTATCGGCTGCAGAGCTAGAACTTGAATGCTGAGCTGTGTATAACCCATCCCCCCACACTGATTGACACTGATGGGACCATAGTTATGCAAATTTCATGAATATGGAGGACTTCATGGCAGCAAATTTACTAATCCTCTAGTGATAATTTCCTGCTAATAAAACAGTTATTTTGTTGAAAATACAGCAGGCAACCAAGTAAATAATACATCCCTGAGATCAGGATCTGTGTATCTACATTGTGCTGCTTTCAATTTAGGTAGAAAAACCTGGTGACAGATTGTCTTTATGTCCATTACAGCAGGACAACATATGGAGATTTTCGTCCCTACAAGCTAACAAGACATGTGGACAGTTTATTGATACTTTAAATCCACATACAGTAACTGCCCCAAACCCTGCAAAGAGGTTGGAAGACTCATAGGGCTAAGATTTACATTCCAAATCTTCCACTTTGTTTCACTTCGTTACTATATATATGTATATATATATATATATATATATATATATATATATATATATATATATATATATCTGTCTGTCTCTTTCCCTGTTTGTCTATTTCTTTCTCTTTCCCTCTCTTTCCCTATCTGTCTCTTTCCCTCTCTTTCCCTGTCTGTCTCTTTTCCTCTTTCCCTCCGTCTCTTTCCCTGTGTCTATCTCTTTGTCTGTCTCTTACCCTGTCTGTCTCTTTCCCTTTCTTTCCCTGTCTGTTTCCCTGTGTATATCTCGGTCTCTTTGTCTGTGCCTGTCTCTTTACCTGTCTGTGTCTGTCTCTTAACCTGTCCCTCTCTTTCCCTCTCTTTCCCTGTCTGTCTCTTTCCCTGTCAGTCTGTCTCTT
Organism: Anomaloglossus baeobatrachus; assembly: GCF_048569485.1. Classification (NCBI taxonomy): domain Eukaryota; kingdom Metazoa; phylum Chordata; class Amphibia; order Anura; family Aromobatidae; genus Anomaloglossus; species Anomaloglossus baeobatrachus. The sequence goes on along the minus strand of NC_134353.1, from coordinate 823,942,840 downwards.
TGTCTGTCTCTTTGTGTCTGTCTCTTACCCTGTCTATGTCTGTTTCTTACCCTGTCTGTGTCTGCCTCTTTCCCTGTCTGTGTCTGTCTCTTTCCCTGGCTGCATTGTGACACACCAACATTCCATACGGGTGTGGCTGCACATTGTTCTGAAGTTCTGGCTGCACTGTGGCTCCGAGCTGCATTCGCTTTAATGGAGGCAGGTTTTTTGGTGAATAACTGTAAAGTGCGGGGTTAAAATTTCCCCTCAATACATAGTCTATGACGCTTTCGGGGTCCAGAAGTGTGAGTGTGCAAAATTTTGTGGCTGTGGCTGTAGCTGCAACGATGCAGATGCCAATCCCGGACATACAAACATACACATACACACATTCAGCTTTATATATTAGATATATATATATATATATATATATATATATATATATATATATATATATATATACACACACATATACTGTGTGTGTATATATATATATATATATATATATATATATGTAGTGCGATGGCCGCAGTACATATCTTAGAGTGTAGATATGTATCACAGAGGTAGTTATCCTCAGTGATGTAAGCCCAGAAGCTAGCTCCAGGACATATTGTACTGTGAGGGTCAAAAGGGCTGACAAAGGCCAGGCTTACGAGCAGTCAGAGAGATGAGTGGGTCTGGTTTCTCACATATCACCACCCCAGGGCGTGAGATAGTATTCATAAGTAAGTCCATGTGGATTCATTAGCTGGCTGTGTGTGGAAGTTAGAAGTTCTCCTGCGTGAAGCGTCCTTGTGTGTTGAACTCACATTGTAGTGTCTTTGTTAGGACTCTGTATTCTGTTGTCCTACAAAGAAAGACCATTCATTGTCATTGTGTGGGGCTCTCTCTATAGATCTTTAAAAAAGGAAAAAGGCAGTCTGGAAGTTTTGTTTGAAACCACATTCCATGCCTTCCTCAAACGTCACTGAGTGAGTTGTATCCCTATAATAGGTGGACAATGCGGACATGAAATCTCAGGTGTCATAAAAGATTGCACAGCGATAGTTCCTTATATGTGTTTTGTGCTGCTCCTGTCTGTGCCACTGTCGGTGGTCATGTCTCTGGGCCTGGTTGCTCCCATAGAGAGATGTGGTCAAGTGTTCACTTGAAGTGGCATGTTAAGAGAAAGATAGTTCTCTTTGGAAGGGAGTTATAGGCGGCAGATGAAAAGAGAGGGTCTGTCTGAAAGAAGTCTTAGGGGAAGTGAGTCTCTGTGGGAGCTGCATGTGGCAACTGAGACAGAGTCTGTCTCAGTGGAATCTGCAACAGTCACTTTGGGAGCAGAAGCAGTCTCCTGCTGACCAAAGGACAAAAATCAGTTTAATGTTGTCCTGAGCCTGGTCAATCTTGAAACTGGGAGGAAATAAGCAAATGTGGAGCATACTGGCCTGTCTTGTAGAGCCTAAAGTACAGTGGAGAGATACCCAGACCAAGGTGACCCTGAAGTGAGAGCTGGGCTGGGCTTTTTTGCATGAACTGCGCGCTTGCGCTCTCCCCAGAGTGGCTCAACAATATTGATGTCAGGAGACTGAGATGGCCACACCAGAACCTTCACTTTGGTCTGCTGTAACCAATGACAGAATGATCTTGGCCTTGTATTTTCGATCATTGTCATGCTAAAAGTCCAAGTACATCCCATGTGCAGCTTCCTGGCAGATGAGTGCAAATTTGCCTCCAGTATATGCTGATAATGTGCTGCATTCATCTTTCCTTCAATTTTGACCAAGTTTCCTGCGCCTTTGTAGCTCACACATCCCCACATAATCAGTGATCCACCTCCATGCTTTACAGTAGGAATGGTGTTCCTTTCATCATAGGCCTTGTTGACACCTCTCCAAATGTAACGTTTATGGTTGTGGCCAAAGAGTTCGATTTTGGTCTCATCACTCCAAATTACCTTGGTCCAGAAGTTTGGAGGCTTGTCTCTGTGCTGTTTGGCATATTGTAGGAAAGATACTTTGTGGCATTTGGGCAGTAATGGCTTTCTTCTGGCGACTCGACCATGCAGCCCATTTTTCTTCAAGTGCCTCCTTATTGTCCATATTGAAGCAGCCACACCGCTAGTTTTCAGTGAGTACTGTATTTTAGCTGATGTTATTTGTGGTAGGGGTTTGCATCCAAAACAATTTTCCTGGCAGTTGTCGCTGAAATTTTTGTTGGTCTACCTAATCGTAGTTTGATTTTTACAGAGCCCCTAATTGTCCATTTGTTAATCACAGTTTGAACACGGCTGACTGGTATTATGAATTACTTGGATATCTTTTGATATCCCTTTCCTGTTTTATACAGTTAAACTATCTTTTAACAATCCATTAACAATTCTTTTGCTTTTCCCATGACTCACAATCCAGAAATGCCAATGGCTGGATGAAAGATGCAAACATCTCTCTGGATCCCAGAAACTCACTCAGCTTTTATGCACACACACTGATTACAAGCAAACAGGTCACAGGTGAGGATGTTACCTTTATTAGCCATTCAAAACGATTTGTGTCAACTTCTGTGCATGTTATAAGGCCAAAATCACTAGGGCATGTGAACTTTTGATCAGGGTCATTTTTATGTTTTTGGTTGCCATTATGATTTAAAAAAAAAAAAACACAGTAGTTTGACAATAATTGGCTTCATTCAACCACTACCCAGGAGTGGAAAAAAAGATTTTGTGCTATCATTCATATTCTCTGAAAAAAGGCAAAGAAGGCAAAAATCTGCTGTATGTGTGAATAACTGTATATCTGTTTATTCAACCAATTGATTCATCCCATCTATCTTATTCCATCCATCCACTATATCCCACCTATCACCATAGATCTTATCTATCTACAGTGCTGGCCAAAAGTATTGGCACCCCTGCAATTCTGTCAGATAATACTCAGTTTCTTCTTGAAAATGATTGCAATCACAAATTCTTTGGTATTATTATCTTCATTTATTTTGCTTGAAATGAAAAAACACAAAAGAAAATGAAACAAAAATCAAATCATTGATCATTTCACACAAAACTCCAAAAATGGGCCAGACAAAAGTATTGGCACCCTTAGCCTAATACTTGGTTGCACAACCTTTAGCCAAAATAACTGCAAACAACCGCTTCCGGTAACCATCAATGAGTTTCTTACAATGCTCTGCTGGAATTTTAGACCATTCTTCTTTGGCAAACTGCTCCAGGTCCCTGAGATTTGAAGGGTGCCTTCTCCAAACTGCCATTTTGAGATCTCTCCACAGGTGTTCTATGGGATTCAGGTGTGGACTCATTGCTGGCCACGTTAGTAGTCTCCAGTACTTTCTCTCTAACCATTTTCTAGTGCTTTTTGGAGTGTATTTTGGGTCATTGTTTTGCTGGAAGACACATGACCTCTGAGGGAGACCCAGCTTTCTCACACTGGGCCCTACATTATGCTTCAAAAGTTGTTGGTAGTCTTCAGACTTCATAATGCCATGCACACGGTCAAGCAGTCCAGTGCCAGAGGCAGCAAAGCAACCTCAAAACATCAGGGAACCTCCGCCATGTTTGACTGTAGGGACCGTGTTCTTTTCTTTGAATGCCTTTTTTTTTCCTGTAAACTCTATGTTGATGGCTTTTCCCAAAAAGCTCTACTTTTGTCTCATCTGACCAGAGAACATTCTTCCAAAATGTTTTAGGCTTTCTCAGGTAAGTTTTGGCAAACCAGCCTGGCATTTTTATGTCTCGGGGTAAGAAGTGGGGTCTTCCTGGGTATCCTACCATACAGTCCCTTTTCATTCAGACGCCGACGGAAAGTACGAGTTGACACTGTTGTACCTTCGGACTGCAGGGCAGCTTGAACTTGTTTGGATGTTAGTCGAGGTTCTTTATCCACCATCCGCACAATCGTGCGTTGAAATCTCTCGTCAATTTTTCTTTTCCTTCCACATCTAGGGAGGTTAGCCACAGTGCCATGGGCTTTAAACTTCTTGATGACACTGCGCACCATAGACACAGGAACTTTCAGGTCTTTGGAGATGGACTTGTAGCCTTGAGATTGCTCATGCTTCCTCACAATTTGGATTCTCAAGTCCTCAGACAGTTCTTTGGTCTTCTTTCTTTTCTCCATGCTCAATGTGGTACACACAAGGACACAGAACAGAGGTTGAGTCAACTTTAATCCATGTCACCTGGCTGCAAGTGTGATTTAGTTATTGCCAACACCTGTTAGGTGCCACAGGGAAGTTACAGGTGCTGTTAATTACACAAATTAGAGAAGCATCACATGATTTTTGAAACAGTGCCAATACTTTTGTCCACCCCCTTTTTTATGTTTGGTGTGGAATTATATCCAATTTGGCTTTATGACAATTTTTTTTTTTTTCATTGTAGACAAATTAAATGAAGATAATAATACCAAAGAATTTGTGATTGCAATCATTTTCAAGAAGAAACTGGGTATTATCTGACAGAATTGCAGGGGTGCCAATACTTTTGGTCAGCACTGTATCTATCTATCTATCTAGCATGTATCTATCCAAAAACAATTGTGTAATTGCATAATAAAAAAGTGAGAAAACATGTGTTCAAAGCCTTCCAAGCAAAAATACAATTGTAATAATATAAAAAAAAAGAAAAGGAGGCAGCAATCCAGAATCTGAAAAGAAAAAATTGAACTTTAACCCATGTGGCAACATTATGGTTTACAGAAACTTTCTCAAGCAATGCAAGAGTGTAAACAGTAAGTATAAAAAGCAATGTTAAATAATTGTGCAATTACATTCACATTAACAAAATATTTAAAAAAAAAAAATTGTTATATAAAGTGCAAAAATACAATATAATACAGCTAACAAAGTAAGTGAAATAAAACAGGAAGTAAAAGCCATACATAAATATAAATGGTACTGCTGAAAACATCATAGTGTCCTACCAAAAACAAGCAGCCATAAAGCTCCGCCCGAAAAAAAAATGAAAAAGCTATAGCTCTTAGAATACAACAATGAAAAAACATTTTTTTCTGTAAAATTGTTTTAATGGAGTAAAAGCTGCCAAACATTAAAAAAATAAATAAAGGTGGTGCGAACATCCTCTTCCTGAAGGGGGAGGGACGTTCGGCGTCACAGCGACGTCACACAGCGGCCGGCCAATAGAAGCGGAGGGGCGGAGATGAGCGGGAGGTAAACATCCCGCCGACCTCCTTCCTTCAGCATTGCTGGCGGCCGCAGGTAAGCTGTGTTCATCGTTCCCGGGGTGTCACTGTGTGCTGCCTCGGGAACATTGAACAACAATGAAAAAACATTTTTTTTCTGTAAAATTGTTTTAATGGAGTAAAAGCTGCCAAACATTAAAAAAATAAATAAAGGTGGTGTCACTGTAATCCTACTGACTCAAAGAATAAAACTGACATCACTTTTATGACATCGTGAACATAGTATATCTTCAGTCAGTAGTATTACAGTGACACCACCTTTATTTTTTTTACTCTTTTGCAGCTTTACACCATAAAAACCATTGTACAGAAAAAAAATGTTTTAGCATTGCTGTATTCTGAGAGCTATAGCTTTCATATTTTTTTGCCTTTACGCTCAGTTTCTTTAGCAAGGCAGTGGTTGTTTTGGAGGTGTGTTTTGGGCTTTTAATATGTTGGAATACTGCCCTGCAGCTTAGTTTCCAAAGAAAGGGGATCATGCTCTTCTTCAATATGTCCCAGTGCATGTTAGCATTCATGGCTCCTTCAATGAACTGTGGCTCCTCACAGCAGCACTAATGCAGCCCCAAACAGCTACACTCTCACCACCATACTTGACGGTAGGCAAGACATACTTGTCTTTGTACTCGCCTGGTTGCCGCCACACACACTTGACACTATCTAAACTAAATAAGTTTTCCAGTAATCCATTTCCTTAGTCAGTTTGCAATGTTTCTTGAATATCACCTTTAAAAGAGGCTTCTTTCTGGGATGCAGCCATGCAGATCAATTTAATGCAGTGTGCACCATATGGTCTGAGCACTGACAGGCTGACCCCTTTAATCCTTGCAGTAATACTGGCAGCACTCATACGTCTATTTTAAAAACACAACTGAATATGACACTGAGCATAAGCACTCATCTTCTTTGGTCAACCACGTTGAGGCCTGTTCTGTGTGGAACGTGTCTTGTTTAACTGCTGTATGGTCTTGGCCGCCGTCCTGCAGCTCAGTTTCAAGGTGTTAGCAACATTTTTATGGACTAGGCCATTTTCATGCAGAGCAACAATTCTTTTTTCAGATCCTCAGAGAATTATTTGATCTTCCAGTGACTAGTATGAGAGAGTGTGTGACTGACAACTTCAAATTTATAACACCTGCTCCCCATTCACACCTGAGACCTTGTAACACTAATGAGTCACGTGACACAGAGGAGTGAAAATGGCTAATTGGGCACAATTTGGCCATTTTCACTTGTGGCCTAATCACTTTTGCTGCTGGCATTTAGACATTATAGGGTATGTGTTGAGTTATTTAGAAGGCACACAAAATGTACACCCTTATACAAGTTGTACACTGACTACTGTACATTGTATCAAAGTGTCATATCTTCAGTGTTGTCCCATGAAAAGATATAATAAAATATTGCAAGAAATGTGAGGGGTGAACTGCCTTTTGTTATATACTGTATGTGTTATTATAAAAAGATAGATAACTCACTCTAAAGAATAAGCAAAATTCCATTAATATTAGGATGGGTGCCAATCTCAGCATTTAGTATAAGCCATTGGACATATCCATGCGTTTTACAGTAAATCAGCCAAAAGATAAATGCAATGGCTTGTGGAGATACAAGGCATTTGTGCACTAGGTACTTGGAAATTGCAGGCTATATTTTAAGAAAGTAAGAAGTCTTATCTACAGAGAAAAAAGCCTGCATGTGCTCAGATGCTGCAAGTGCCATTTTTAAAAAGGGGAAATGACAAATATAATACAAAAGGACATATTGTCATAGAGAAAAAAAAGAAATTAAGATAGGCATACAGGTAGGAGGTGTTTTGAAGAGGTCCCCATAGTGATTATTTCATTAAAATAAATCTCACCATACTACCATCTCCTCTTCTGGAGCACTATCCCAGATACTTAAGGCTGCTTTACATGCAGCGACATAGCTAGTGATGTCGCTCATGAAAGCTCCCGTCCCCGTCATTTGTGTCTGTGGTGCACAATATCGCTAGGACGCGTAACACGTACTTACCTTCCAAGCGACGTCGCTGTGGGCAGCGAACAACCTCTTTTTTAAGGGGGAGGTTCGTGCGTTGTCACAGTGACGTCACACAGCGGCCCGCCAATAGAAGCGGAGGGGCGGAGACCAGCCGCATTAACGGCACGCCCATCTCATTTTCGGAGGATGCAGGAATGCTGCTGTTCATCATTCCCGGGGTGTCACACGTAGCGATGTATGCTGCCTGAGGAACAACGAACAACTTGCGTCCAGCACCAGCAACGAATTTTTGAAAATGAATGGTGTGTCAACGATCAACGATTAGGTGAGTATTTTTGATCATTAGTGGTCGCTCGTAGGTGTCACACGCAACAACGTCGCTAACGAGGCCAGATGTGCGTCACAAATTCCGTGACCCCAGCGATATCTCGTTAGCGATGTCGCTGCGTGTAAAGCGGCCTTAAGTTATAAGGTTGGAGCCGTTACCCACCTAGGCAACATCCTCCTACCGAGCTCTAAGTGGTTTTATAGGTTGTAGTAGTAGCAAATCAGGTGTCAATTCTTAATCCTACCTGACATCACTTGGACATATTGGTAGCATAAATACTTTAATAAAATATAAACAAAGAGAAAAAAAAAATTAAAAAAAAAAAAAAAAAATATATATATATATATATATATACTGTATATATATATATATATATATATATATATATATATATATATATATATTAGTTGTATTACCTGCCGTTGCCTGAGTTAGTAACTAACTATTCTTAATTATAACAAAATAAAGCCGTCATACAGCTTTTCTCTTAGTGTCTGATGGCAATCGTTCAATCAAATAATTTTTGTATGGGGTATTATTGTCTGTAATTGACAGTATATAAAACCCCTATATAATTAGTATACAGGTGATGTGACTTACATCAGGCTCTACAACAGCATTGGCTAAGCGTCACCATCAAAATCATATTAACTCACACATAATCTGTCTTATACTAAGAATGTCCTTCATTTCCTACAGGAACCAATTAGAGCTCCTTGACATGTAAAAAAAAATAGAAGCAGACCTGTGATTGGTTACTATAGGCCACCTGATAAATATCCAGGGTAACAATCAAAACAGACGATATATTACCGCAATCATCCAAACAGTTTCTGTGTGTGTGTGTGTCTGTGTGTCTCTCTCTCTTTCTGTGTGTCTGTCTCTTTCTGTGTGTCTCGTTCTGTACATGTGTCTTTTTCTGTTCTGTCTGTATGTCTCTGTCTGTGTGTCTTTTTCTGTGTGTCTCTTTGTGTGTGTGTCTCTGTCTGTGTGTATTTTTCTGTGTGTGTCTCTTTGTGTTTGTCTCTTTTTGTTTGTATGCCTTTCAGTGTGTATCTTTCTGTGTGTCTCTTTTAGTGTGTGTTTTTGTGTGTGTCTCTCTTTTTGTGTGTGTCTCTTCCTGTGTATGTGTCTCTGTCTGTGTGTTTCTTTCTGTGTGTCTCTGTCTGTGTGTCTCTTTCTGTGTGTCTATTCATGTGTGTGTCTCTTTCTGTGTGTGTCTCTTTCTGTGTGTGTGAGTCTCTCTGTGTCTCTCTTTCTCTGTCAATAATAGGAGTCTATAATAACAGATACATTCCCAGCTCTATTGACTTTACTGGAAGTGTCGCGGGCGGAGGGGCCGCGCTCGCTACGCTCGGGTCCGGGACTGCTGCTGCTCGGTGGCTCGAGCGTTGGACCGGACCCGGGGACTCGAGCAGCGCTCCTCGCCCCCGAGTGAAAAGGGGGTGTTGGGTGGTTTTTGGGGAGATAGTTCGTGACGCCACCCACGGGTCGTGGTGATAGTGGGCTCCACCACTGCTCGTGACGGCATTCCCGGGAACGATGGCGGGGAGCAGCTAGGTTTTGGTTCCCCCTCCGTGGGTAGGGGTTGGTGATCCCGGGGCCCGGTAGTGGACGGGGAGGCAGGAAGACCGGGGTGCAGGGATGGAGGGGCAGCGCGGCGCGGTGCCGGATGGCACTGTTGTACTCACTCAGGCACAGATTCACAGAGTCTCTGGTAAACCAAACGGCTGGATGGACGGGTCCCGCAGCCGGCTGCAGTGTTTTTGCTCTCCCTGGACAGGTTGATGGTGGCTGTCTTTCCCTGCACCGTGGTGTATGTATTGACTCCGATGGTTTCCCACTGGTAGTCCGCTCGCCGGCATGTATGTACCGAAGGAGCCCGTTTTGCCCGCAGGCGCTGGCCCTTGGATCTCTAGCCTATGGCGGTGGCTTTTTATCCTCACTGTGTAGACGGTTGCCTTCTGTCGGGTCTTGGGTGTTAGGGAACCCCTGGGGTTCCGGTCACTATCAGATTTGACCGTTGTCAGCGGCTCCTAGCCTGGTCGGGGTCTGATGGCCCTGCCTTTGTGCTTGGTGCAGATCTGCTCCCCGGCTCGGTACCGGCGGGCCACCGCCCGTCCCCAGTCCTACGGTTCCGCTGACATGCACCACCTGCGGTTGCCTTCTGTCGGGTCTTGGGTGTTAGGTAACCCCTGGGGTTCCGGTCACTATCGGATTTGCCCGTTGTCGGCGGCTCCTAGCCTGGTCGGGGTCTGATGGCCCTGCCTTTGTGCTTGGTGCAGATCTGCTCCCCGGCTCGGTACCGGCGGGCCACCGACCGTCCCTGGTCCTATGGTTCCGCTGACTTTCACCACCTCCTGCAGACGGCCACCACCGTCTGCCGACCTTGCTGACAGTGCCTAGGCTCCTACCCAGACACTAACAGTTTCTCTACTCCACTTCTCCACTCCACTGCACTTGAACTCCAAACTTAACTCCTCTCCACTCCAAACTGAACTCTCTGCTTTTCCCGCCTCCAGGCCTGTGAACTCCTCGGTGGGTGGGGCCAACCGCCTGGCTCCTTCCCACCTGGTGTGGACATCAGACCCTGGAGGAGGCAACAAGGATTTTGTTTGACTGTTGTTGCCTAACCAGGGGAGGGGGTGTGTGTGATGTTGTGTTTGTGACTACCTGGCTAGTCCAGGGCGTCACAGAAGCAGGATTTTAGGTGAATAACTGTAAAACGCAATGTTAAATTTTCCCCTCAAAACATAGTCTATGACATTCGCTGTGTCAAATGAGGTGGCTGTGCAAAATTTCGTGATTGTAAATGCGATGGTGCAGATTCCTTTAGCGGACATACACACATACATACACACACTCAGCTTTATATATTATACTAGCTGAAGTACCCGGGCGTTGCCCGGGATAGTTACTGTCTCTCTGTCTCTCTCCCAGTCTCTGTCTGTCTCTGTCTGTCTCTGTGTCTGTCTCTGTGTCTGTCTCTGTGTCTGTCTTTCTGTCTGTCTCTTCACCTCTCTGTCTCTCTGTGTCTGTCTCTCTGTTTGTCTCTTTCCCTGTCTGTCTATCTGTCTGTCTCTTTCTGTGTTTGTCTCTTTCCCTGTCTGTCTCTTTTCCCATCTGTCTCTTTCCCAGTCTGTCTCTTTCTGAGTCTGTCTTGTTCCAGGTTTACAAAAGAAATTGATCAGGTACAGTATAGTACAATATTCAAGAAAAGCCACAGCCACACCATGATTTACCAGAAAAACATGTGACAGTATAGTAGAACCATAATGTTCACAACAACTGGATGGGGACTAGGAAAAGTCGTTATACTTATGTACAAACAGAAGGAAATTACGACCAAAGTCCAAGGTACAAAAGTGATAAACTTTATTGAAGTGGATAGGTGCGGGGCGGCACAAAACAAGTGTGGACACCGGCAGGTGATCACTAAATATTAGGGATTTTACCCAACTGCTGACAGATCATTAACAAATCCATACATGTAGTACATTACAATTACATATGGAACACAATTTACATATATGTGATCAAGAAGTCAGCAGTCCTCCAGGAAAACCATGTAAACTACTGGGCATCAAAGAACAAGGGTCCCAATCTGAGATAGATTGCCTCCTATAGAGATCGTGGCAACCATGTACACTAAGTGTTCAACACTAAGATTGTAGATGTAGGTTACACAGTGTGCAAGGTGAAGAGTGGAGGAGGGACCCTGGCACCCCAGACGCCAAAAGGACAATGGATTATTCAGAGTGTCAAATTTACCTGGAGAAGAGCGGTAATCAGCACAAGGCCTGTGTTCAACCCGACGGCCTTTTTGGCTATGAAGCCTTCGTCAGGGGGCGTGGTGCAGTGAGGGGAAGTGTGGCTTAAAAACAGGGCGTCCGCCAATCATCGCAGATCAGCGTGGCCGTGACGCGCGCAGCGCCCCAGGCAACCAAGGACGAACATCGCGTGTCGCGCCGCCCCCCGCCCGACAGATCCGGTCACATGACCGCCACATGTGCGCATCACATGGCGGCCGTGCGAGCAGATGTCATGCGGGGTAATTCAGCGCGGCACCGTGGTGACGTCCCGGCGCCGGCGGCGCGCACGCGCACACACCAGCTGAAACTACGGGGCATGTTAAAGGAGTATGAACAAAGTGTGGCCAGAGTATAATGTCATGGGATATGCCATAATAGCACATGCAGGTTTAGACTAATGATATAGGTAACATTGCCGTCATATATATTATTATACATGTACTGTATATCCAACATTATTCAATAGTTACAACACAATCAGACAATTTACCATAATCAAATATAGGAAATAGAAATAACTAACAAATGGTCATATCCCATGGTATAATTACAGAATGACTTAAAAGGTCAATATCAAAAGGACCAAACATTGAGGAGAGCACTAGAAGAAAACATATGGATACATATATGTATATATATATATATATATATATATATATATATATATATATATATATATATATATATATAGATATATATACACATGCGTGCACACACATACACACACACACACACACACATACAATACATGCACATGTACATATACCCATCTGCACATACACATATACATACATATATACAGACACATGGCCTACGGATAAACATCACATAGGGAAGGTCAAAAGATCATATATCGGCTTCTTTATTCTTTAAGATGTTTCTTGCTCAGTCTGGCCACATCAGAATCCCTTGTCATTCAGAATACTCCGGCCACAAACATAGATCCGAATCACATATATAACACATCCTACAAATGAAAGGAGGGCGCCTAAATAGAATAAAAGAGAAACGTATAAATATCATATAATAAAAACAAGAGAGAAGAAACTCCCTCAAAAAAGAACCACGACCGTCACAAAAATGAGGTATAAGAGACATTTTCGTTTAAACCCATAGGGTAAAGAGTTTTTAAAGTCCAAATCCATCTGGCCTCCATCCTGGCCAATCTTTGACTGATCTTGCCACCACGGATATTGGAATCAAGATGGTCAATACCCCTGACCCGTAACAATGTCGGATTAGACTAGTGATATTGTCTAAAATGACGCGGGATAGTTTTTAATGATGGAATATCTAGACAATCTGCTGCTGCAGCTATCCCGTTCACGTGCTCTCGAATGCGCACCTTAAACTGCCTAGTCGTCAAACCAACATAAATTTTGGGCCAGGGACAGGTGGCATAGTAAACTACCGCTGTCGTGGTGCAAGTGATGTATTTTTTGATGGAAAAGGTATGTTCCCCCATGAAGTCGGATAATTAATCCGTCCTGTCAACATTTGGACAGGCTACGCAGCGGCCACAAGGTGCAGAGCCAGTACGAGGAGTCACAAGGCCAAACGGAGAAGGCTGAGCGACTCCCTCATAGTGGCTGGCAGCAAGATGGTCGCGTACATTTTTCGATCTCCGAATGCTCAACATGGGCCTGTCCGGAATTATTTGGGCCAAGATCGGATCGGCCTGCAAGATGGGCCAGAATTTCTGCAGACACGATCTCATCGCTGAAAATTGGCCATGATAATCCGTGACAAATCTTTGAGTATCCCGTACTTGGGGTCTCTTGGGAGCGTATAGCAGAAAATGGCGAGTAGAATGTCTTGCCCTGTTATAGGCTCTCTTGACACATTGCTTGCTATAACCTCTTGCATAGAACCTAAGCTTTAGGTCGACAGCTCTTTTTTCAAAGTCCAGATCAGTGGAACAAATCCTACAGAGACGCAGGATCTGGCCCACTGGGATGGACCAAATCATGTGGCCAGGATGTGACGAAGACGCATGCAAAAGCATGTTCCCCGCAGTCTCTTTCTGATAGATGTTGGTTTGGATGATATTATTGAGATCCTTTTTGACAGTAACGTCAAGGAAGTCGACGGACTGTGTATGGTGGATATACGTAATACGGATGTTCAAATTATTGGAGTTAAGAGCTTTCATAAACTCGTGGAGTTCAGTCTCCGTACCCTGCCAGATCAAAAAGATGTCATCGATGTACCGTGTCCAAAAGAGGACATGGTCCATCAATGGCAGCTGATCTGACGGGAAGAGGTCCCTCTCCCACAGCCCCAGGAACAGGTTATAAAGGTAGATAGAGAAGTCGGGTTCAATACTGCGCTAAGACCATGAAGCCAGACGATATGATGGATTCTTTTCTTTATTTAGGACAGGTCAACGCGTTTCAAAGGCATGTCTGCCTTCTTCATCAGGACAAGAAAAAAACAGCAAAATCCTGATGAAGAAGGCGGACATGCCTTTGAAATGCGTTGACCTGTCCTAAATAAAGAAAAGAATCCATCATATCGTCTGGCTTCATGGTCTTAGCGCAGTATTGAACCCGACTTCTCTATCTACCTTTATATTTCTCCATTGCTATATCGGGGCTGCTGCTTGACCAATTTCTACATTCTATTTTGCCTTCATAGGAGTTGTGCCTGTCACAACTTCCACAGGTGAGCACCTGTCCTATTCTCTATACCTGCAGTGTTTATCAGATAAGACCCTATGTGCGCTTTTCTCTCCACAGCTTTTTGATTCCAGGAACAGGTTGGCATAGGAGGTGGAAAGGAATCCCCCATTGCTGTTCTTTGGAGCTGCAAATAGAAGGACCCCTTGAAGACAAAAAAATTGTGTGTTAGAGTGAACTCTAACAACTCCATTATCAGGGCCACCATGTCTACAGATGTATTGGACATCTCCAAGAAAAATCGAGTAGCTCAAAGTCCGTCACAATGTTTAATACTGGTGTACAGGGATTCTACATCTCCTGTCACCAGTAATGTATCCTCTCCCACATAGAGTCCGTCAACCTTCCTAAGGAACTCGCCAGTGTCCTTAATGAAGGATGGCAAGCCCTCCACAAGTAGCTGAAGTTTGGTATCAATCCAGCGATTCACATGTTCCAAAAAAACCCGTGTTCTTTGATGCCCAGTAGTTTACATGGTTTTCCTGGAGGACTGCTGACTTCTTGATCAGATATATGTAAATTGTGTTCCATATGTAATTGTAATGTACTACATGTATAGATTTGTTAATGATCTGTCAGTAGTTGGGTAAAATCCCTAATATTTAGTGATCACCTGCCGGTGTCCACACTTGTTTTGTGCCACCCCGCACCTATCCACTTCAATAAAGTTTATCACTTTTCTACCTTGAACTTTGGTCGTAATTTCCTCCTGTTTGTACAGTATAGTACAAGCAGGCTCACAAGTTTCCTCAACCCTTAATAAAATGTATGTTTATTAATAATTTAATTTAAAAAATCCCAAGGACACACAAACACAGAATACCGAGGTCAGGTGACCCCTATATCAATACAAGAGGATGGCAAATTATTAGGAGTAGAGGAAGGGGAGGGAAGGGAAAATCCCTAATGACCCTCAACAATCAGGTGTCCCTACCTGACAATGGAGGGTGTGACACCTTAAGTTACCGGGCGCCCCCGTTCCACGTCGACTTTCCCTTTTCCTTGCCCTAAAGATAGGGAAGATAAAACAAATAGAGGGGAGGAAAAAGGAATGCCGTTCCCAAAGATACAATAGGGTCCAATACACTAATGTGTGTTTCAAAACCTGACTCAAGGTAACACGATATACAACCACAGGAGGTGATACACAAACAAAAGTATCTGCAGAAATTAGCTCATATAATAATCAATTGCACCACAATGTGTCACAAAAGGAGCCACCGTAGTCTCTCCACAATCAGAAAAAGACCAGGAATTTAGCAGAAAAACTCACTACCACACATAAATAATGTCCTACCAGGGTGCAATTAACCCCACTCAGATACTTTGCATAAGACAAAAAAGGGAAAAAGAAAATGATTCACTTCCCTGAAAGAAGCAAGTCCTCATCCCTACCTAGCCTCTACGCGTTTCTCCTTTCCCATTAAAGGTTCGTCAGGAGGCTTGGGGAGACAGCAGCAGATCCTGTATGGTGGTATTCCATGGCTGTAAGCAGCATTCATTTGAATCAGCAGAGATTTTAAATGGTAGCGCCAGGAAATGGTCATAATCACTAGCCAATGGAAGCCTGGGGCTACAATGTCCCCTAGATCGTAACTGCGCATGCCCGTTAGGACTCCGGACACTAGAGCGCCCAAAGTCCATGTGCGCATGCGTTGGCTCAGCGTCACTATTTAAGCAACGCCAGTAATGACAGACCTGGCCCGCGCATGCGCAGTTCGAGCGCCGCTTCCCAGGCCTTTCACTATGGGCTGCAGGAACGCAGTCCAACCACCAGAGGGCCAGAATCCCAGATAAACAGACATCAGACTGACGTCAGCAAATCCTCAGCGTCGGTCAGAGAGATGTTTCTCTATACACACACAGGCAATGCAGCAGTCTTCCCTTGTGGATTATCAAGGCACATACAGGGAAACTGCTTACATATACGCGGTTAGGATGTCCCAAATTGCTATTGATGCAGATGAGAAGAGTCCCTTATATTTAATATAGATAACAAGGATACAGATGCAATTACTAATAAGTGAATGCCCCTCAAATGAGATATTTCCAAATTTATGGCCAGTCAATCAATATTGAATGACAGAATGGTTACAAAATAGCACTATAGCAATTTTGGGGAATGAATATTTTTACCAAGACCATTTATTGATATATGCCAAAACTTTATAAAGGCAAGGGGGGATTCAATCAGGACATCACAAATGACCATAATCTCCAACGCTACTGACACCAAAGATAACTAGGGCTCATGGGTAATCCCAGAGCCATAATTCCGTGAATCATTCCCAGAGCCATAATTCCGTGAGACTCCATAACTCCGAGTCGATAACTGGCGGCATGTTTTCTATCGAATTTGGGTGTACCCACATCAATAGTAACAAAAAGCAGAAAGACGCCACAGGCAAGATAATTTATTTAATTTTATTCTCAAGAAAAAATGGGCAAGCTACTTATCACAAAAAGGGAGAATAAGAGAGCCTCTCATTCAGACCCAATGGTACTTGGGATCTCAAGCAAAAAATCCATTGGCATTCTTTTTGCAACACCTTCTTAATCTCCCCCTCTTATATTGGGGCGAATAACCTCCAAGATGACAAAGGCCACAGACTTTTCATTACCTCCATGACTTTCCCAGACATGTTTAGCTAATGGTGTGTCAGTCCTGTGCCTAATATCACCGATGTGCTCACCAACTCGTCTCCTCAATTCTCTTATGGTTTCCCCACATAGTTTAGGGGGCATCCGCATGTTGCCATATACACAACACCACTAGACTTACAATTGGCAAAATCTCTAATTTCATACTGTCGACCAGTGGTGACGCTAGAAAAGGATTTTCTCACAGTCACCCAGCTGCAGTATTTACAGCAGCCACACCGGTAACAGCCCAGTGGTTTTCTATCTAACCAGGTCCCAGGTTGATTCGGTCTTGTGTATAAACTGTGCACGAGTTGATCCCTCAAAGAGGCCCCTTTCCTATACGTGATGGAAGGATGGGGAGTGAGAACATCTTGAAGATCTAGATCTACGAGCAGGATACCCCAGTGTTTACGGAAAATCATGCGTATCTGATCTGACTGCGAATCAAAAGTACCAATGAGTTCCCTTTCATTAGTAATAGGTTTAGTTTGTAGAAGGGAATCTCTGGTACGCATCAAGGTGTAATTAAAAGAACCTCGTAACAATGTATCTGGGTGACCTCTCTGGTGAAATCTATTTCTTAAATCCCTTGCTTGGGTAAATAAATCTTGCTCTTGGAAACAATTGTGTCTAATGCACAAATATTGTCCCTTGGGTATGCCTTTCCTGAGGGGGAAAGGGTGGAAACTATCCCACCTCAGGAGGCTGTTAGTAGAAGTTGGTTTGCGATATGTCCTGGACAGGAGGGCACCATATTCATCGATAGAAAAAGAGATGTCAAGGAATGATAATTAGTGATGAGCGAGTATGCTTGTTACTACTCGGTACTCGCACGAGTATCACTGTACTCGGGCTACTCGGCGGGGACCGAGAAATCTCGCGATACTCGTGCTGTACTCGTGGTCTTCATCCCTGCATGTTGGCGCTCTTTTGAGAGCCAGCCCTCATGCAGGGATTGGCTGGCAGACCACTGCAATGACACAGCCCTTTTAGTTGTGGAATTGCAGTGATTGGCCGGCCTGCACAGCGTGACCGAGCCTTTATACCGGCGGGCGCGCTGTGCTCTGCACACAGCCATCCAGACAGTCAGTGCAGGGAGAGTGTTGCTGCTTCAGGGAAAGGTTTGCGGCCCTTTATAGTTATTTCCGGAGCAGGGCTGCAAACAGTGTGACCAGAAGTCCTTCTCAGGACTATTATAGTTGTATACAGGCAGGCAGGGTATAGCCAGGTCGGAGTACAGTAGCAGAGTCCTTCTCAGGACTATTGTTGCTGTATACAGGCAGGGTATAGCCAGGTCGGAATACAGGCTAGTGACCAGAAGAGTCCTTGTCAGGACTATTGTAGCAGTATACAGGCAGGCAGGCAGGCAGGGTATATAGCCATTCCTAGTGGTGACCGTATACCAGCCTTCATCATATCTGGGGCTGGTGTACACAGTCTAAAACAGTCCTGATAGTGTCAGACTTCTCAGCAATTGTCGCTCCTAAAAAAGCGTACAGGTGCACGTTTTGCACAAACTATTATATAACGCACAAGTCTAGTGTATAATACACGTCAGTCAGCAGTGTCTGATAGTGTCAGACTTCTCAGTAATTGTCGCTCCTAAAAACCTGTTAGGTTCTTAGTGCGTCCGTGCTTGCATTTAAAAACCGCACGTGTGTGCCTGTCGGTGGCAGCGTACAGGTGCACGTTTTGCACAAACTATTATATAACGCACAAGTCTAGTGAATAATACACGTCAGTCAGCAGTGTCTGATAGTGTCAGACTTCTCAGTAATTGTCGCTCCTAAAAACCTGTTAGGTTCTTAGTGCGTCCGTGCTTGCATTTAAAAACCGCACGTGTGTGCCTGTCGGTGGCAGCGTACAGGTGCACGTTTTGCACAAACTATTATATAACGCACAAGTCTAGTGAATAATACACGTCAGTCAGCAGTGTCTGATAGTGCCAGACTTCTCATTAATTGTCGCTCCTAAAAACCTGTTAGGTTCTTAGTGCGTCCGTGCTTGCATTTAAAAACCGCACGTGTGTGCCTGTCGGTGGCAGCGTACAGGTGCACGTTTTGCACAAACTATTATATAACGCACAAGTCTAGTGTATAATACACGTCAGTCAGCAGTGTCTGATAGTGTCAGACTTCTCAGTAATTGTCGCTCCTAAAAACCTGTTAGGTTCTTAGTGCGTCCGTGCTTGCATTTAAAAACCGCACGTGTGTGCCTGTCGGTGGCAGCGTACAGGTGCACTTGTGTGCGTTTTGCACAAACTTGGATATAACGCACAAGTCTAGTGAATACACGTCAGCACAGCATTGGCAACGAACAAGGAAGTGGACGTGATGGTGGTGCAGGCAGAGGCCGAGGTCGTGGGCAAGCTCTAATTTCGCCACAACAAAGGGCCACATCTAGTCGCCACATCTAGTCGCTCGCACGTCCTGTCCCAAATTCTTGGGGACCGCAGCAGTACACCGCTCTTGAACCAAGACCAGTGTCAACAGGTTGTTAGTTGGATAGCGGATAATGCTTCCAGTCAGATTGGCACCACCACAAACACTCTGTCTTCCACACGGTCAAGTGTCAGTTGCCGTAATACTGCACCGCACATTTCAGAACCTGATCCTCCTTCCTACCACAAGGCTGAGTACACGTCCTCGGACATTACTGATCCCACACTTGGACACTCGGAAGAGCTGTTCACGTTTCCATTCGCACATTCTGGCCTCTCGCCAGCTCATGTTGAAGTGGGTCATGAGGAGATCGTATGTACAGATGCCCAAATATTTGAGCAGCCACATTCTCACGAAGTTGGCAACGTGTCTCAACAAGGGGTGGACGATGATGAGACACAATTGTCAGGAAGTCAGGAGGAGGAGCAGGGTGCGGAAGAGGAAGACGACGTGGTGGATGATCCAGTAACTGACCCAACCTGGCAGGAGGATATGCAGAGCGAGGACAGCAGTGCACAGGGGGAGGGAGGCGTAGCATCCCAACAGGCAGTAAGAAGCAGGGTGGTGGCTCCAGGCAGAAGTCAGGCAACCGTTCCCCGGAACAACAACACGACACAAGGTGCCTGTACAAATGTTAGGTCTTCCCGAGTCTGGCAGTTTTTTAAGTTGGCTCCAGATGATTCTAAAAAGGCCATTTGCAACACCTGCTATGCCAGCATCAGCAGGGGTACCAAAACTAGCAGCCTGACCACCACCAGCATGATCAGGCACATGTCAGCCAAGCACCCGACTTTGTGGGAAGTACAACAGAGTCGAGGAGCAGTGCTTGCTGATGTCACTGCTATGTTTTCGCTTGTTGTGCATGCGAGCCAATCCCCTGTCCATGCTGCCTGCGAACAAGCCTCCTCCGGTCCTGCACCTGCAGTTGCCTACGCAGAAATAACACCATCATCAAGCACGTCCTTGTCCCAGCGCAGCGTTCAGTTATCTATTCAGCAAACGTTTGAACGCAGGCGCAAATACACTGCCAACGCCCCACATGCCACAGTTCTAAATGCTAACATTTCGCGACTGCTTGCGCTGGAAATATTGCCTTTTAGGCTGGTGGAGACAGAAGAATTCCGCGACCTGATGGCGGCAGCTGTCCCACGTTACTCGGTCCCCAGCCGCCACTATTTCTCCTGGTGTGCCGTCCCCGCATTGCATAACCACGTGTCACAAAACATCACACGTGCCCTGAACAACGCTGTTTCAGCCAAAGTCCACCTAACCACAGACACGTGGACAAGTGCTTGTGGGCAAGGCCGCTACATCTCGTTGACGGCACACTGGGTTAATATTGTGGAAGCTGGGACCCAGTCTGAGCGAGGGACGGAACACGTCCTTCCCACACCAAGGTTTGCAGGCCCTACCTCAGTCAGGGTTTCACCCAAACTCTACAGCTCCGGAATGTCATGCTCTTCAGCCTCCTCCTCCTCCTGCGCATCCTCATCCACTTTACAGGCTGTGCTGAAGCTAATCTGCATAGGTGACAAACCCCACAATGCAGAAGAGGTGTGGACAGCTCAGAAACAGCAGGCAGATCACTGGCTCACACCTCTGAACCGAAAGCCAGGAAAGGTCATGTGTGACAATGGCCGGAACCTGGTGGTGACTTTGAGGCGAGGCCAGCTGACACATGTTCCATGCGTGGCCCATGTGCTCAACCTCGTGGTTCAGTGGTTTCTAAAGTCATACCCAGAGCTGTCTGATCTGCTGGTAAAAGTTCGCCGCCTGTCTGCACATTTTCGAAAGTCACCTACTGCTTCAGCCGGCCTTGCCGGCTTTCAGCGCCGTTTGCATCTTCCGGCTCACAGACTGGTGTGTGATGTCCCCACGCGTTGGAATTCAACTCTGCACATGTTGGTCAGGATATGTGAGCAGAAGAGGGCAGTTGTTGAGTACCTGCATCACCTAAGCCGTCGGGAAATGGGTCAAACTCCACACATAACACCTGAGGAGTGGAGATGGATGTCCGACCTATGTGCCATCCTCCAAAACTTTGAGGACTCCACCAAGATGGTGAGTGGTGATGACACCATTATTAGCGTCACCATACCGCTTCTCTGCCTTCTAAAATGGTCTCTGCTCAAAAACAAACATGATGCATTGCAGGCGGAGCGCGATGAGTTGGAGCAAGAAACAGTAGTGGGTGTGGGTGATAACACACAGCCCAGCCTCGTCTCATCACAACGTGCAGTGGAGGACTATGACGAGGAGGAGGATGAAGACATGGAGCAACTCTCCGGCCAAATTGAGGATATGACATGCACACCAGTCATATCCTCGGTTCAGCGTTGCTGGCCAGAGGACAGGGTAGATGAGGAGGAGGAGGAAGAGGAGGAGGACAGCATGTTCAGTCATCGTGTTGGTCAGGATACTGAAGTACTGGCTGTTAAGAGTCTGGCGCACATGGCTGACTTTATGGTAAGCTGCCTGTCTCGTGACCCTCGCGTTAAGAACATCTTGGCCGACAATCATTACTGGTTGGTAACATTGTTAGACCCACGCTACAAGGAGAACTTTATGTCTCTTATTCCCGAGGCGGAGAGGTCAGCCAAAATGCAGCAGTTCCGGAAGGCCATAGTCACGGAAGTAGGCAAAGCATTCCCCTCACAAAACGCTAGCGGCATAGGTCAGGAATCAGTGGACAACCAAGGCGTACAGCCGAGAGGGGCACAAGTCTAATCCGCCAGAGGTAGGGGAACACTCTTTAAGATGTGGGACAGTTTTCTCAGCCCCTCACGTACCACAGCCCCTGAGGTGCGGGGTAGTGCCACAAGAAATCCTAAGTTTGCCCAGATACTCAAGGAGTACCTTGCAGATCGAACAACTGTACTCCGACATTCCTCTGTGCCTTACAATTATTGGGTATCCAAGGTGGACACGTGACATGAATTGGTTCTCTACGCCTTGGAAGTCCTGGCCTGCCCTGCCACTAGCGTTTTGTCAGAGCGTGTTTTTAGTGCCACAGGTGGAATCATTACAGATAAACGCACCCGCCTGTCAACTGAAAATGCTGACAGGCTGACTCTGATCAAGATGAACACGGGTTGGATTGGGCCAGACTTCACCACACCACCAGCAAATGAGAGCGGAATTTAAAGTTTGTAACAGGAATTTGCCATGTACCTCCACTCACCCATGGGTACACACTTCTGGACTTTGGATAATCGCTGGACTGCTCCTCCTTCTCCTCATGCGCCACCATGATGACCGTTACAATAGTTAGGCCTTTGTTTCAGGTATACCTGCAGTGGTAAATTTTTTCGCCCATTCTTTCAGAATGGACATTACAACGACAGGAGACCCGCTCCTTTGCAATGGGAACAATGTTTTGAGGCCCTCATGCACGTCTCTATCCAGGGACAATGTGGAGCCTCCCAATTTTTGGCTGCCCTGCCTAAGGGCTATACTACAATAGACCCACTTCCTGACAATGGACACTTCAGGTTTACAGGCCCTCATGCACGTCTCTATCCAGGGACAATGTGGAGCCTCCCAATTTTTGGCTGCCCTGCCTAAGGGCTATACTACAATAGACCCACTTCCTGACAATGGACACTTCAGGCTTACAGGCCCTCATGCACGTCTCTATCCAGGGACAATGTGGAGCCTCCCAATTTTTGGCTGCCCTGCCTAAGGGCTTTCCTACAATAGACCCACTTCCTGACAATGGACACTTTAGGTTTACAGGCCCTCATGCACGTCTCTATCCAGGGACAATGTGGAGCCTCCCAATTTTTGGCTGCCCTGCCTAAGGGCTATACTACAATAGACCCACTTCCTGACAATGGACACTTCAGGTTTGCAGGCCCTCATGCACGTCTCTATCCAGGGACAACGTGGAGCCTCCCAATTTTTGGCTGCCCTGCAAAAGGGCTATACTACAATAGACCCACTTCCTTACAATGGGCAATTCAGGGTTACAGGCTCTCATGCACGTCTCTATCCAGGGACAACGTGGAGCCTCCCAATATTTTTGCTGCCCTGCCAAAGGGCTATACTACAATAGACCCACTTCCTCAAATTGGGCACATTAGACTCAAGAGGCCTTCATGTACGTCTCTTCTCAGGGACATTAAAGTGCCACACAATGTTTTCATGTAAAATCTTTCATGTAATCTACAAAAGTAACATACACCAGCTTTATCTCACTATTGGGTATGTGCCCTTAACATTTCCGCCATGAAAATTCATTTTGGTGTCACTTTGGAAGGTTTTCTGGTGAGTCCGTAAAAATGGCGTAAAACGCGGACAAAATTGTTCACAGCTGTGACTTTTGAGTGATAAATACTTCAAGGGGTCTTCCCCATGCTGTTGCCATGTCATTTGAGCACTCTTCTGACACTTTTGTGACATTTTTAGGGTTTCTACATGCTGCCGGGGGTCATTTCATAAAAATACTCGGGTCTCCCATAGGATAACATTGGGCTCGGTGCTCGGGCCGAGTACACGAGTATCTTGGGATGCTCAGCCCGAGCCTCGAGCACCCGAGCTTTTTAGTACTCGCTCATCACTAATGATAATGTATTCTCATGGATTTTGTTCGTAAAGGAGAGGCCAATCTGATTAGAGTTGATGCAGCTCACAAAATCTCTGAACTCGCCCCTACTACCAGACCAAATAATAAAAATATCGTCGATTAATCTCCCCCAAAATTGGATCAATGGGACCCACCAGGGGGAGTCATCGGCGAAGATGGTATTTTCCTCCCACCAGCCCAGGAGCAGATTTACATACGATGGGGCACAAGAACTCCCCATCGTGGTGCCCCTGAGCTGGTGGAAGTACTTACTATCAAAAATAAAAAAATTACGAGTAAGGACGAAGTTCAGTAGATTCAAAACCAAATTGCTATGGGGCCGCAAATGTACTGCCCGTGAATGTAAGAAGTGTTTTACAGCCTCCATGCCCTTTTGATGGGGTATGGAGCTGTAGAGAGCCTCCCCCAAAATTGACATGAAAAATACAATAGCTATATGTAAAAATGAAAATATGACAATGGTATCTGCATAACTGCTATGAACTTTAAGAATAAAGAGAAATTTAGCTGTTGAATTGATCAATACAACAGAGCCCCAACACCTCGTCACAGTATTCTCTTACACTGGGGTCCCTAGCTAATGTGTGTCCTCTCTTGCAGTTAAAAAGCTTACCGTGTATGGGAAGTTGAGACCAAGGCTATATATGTATAACGTGGACCAGAAATACAAAAATATAGTGAAGTTTCTTTAGGGTTTTTGCACCCAGATCAGACTTAGCATGGTGTTCCAAACGTTATTTCTTAATTGGTTTGTAGTCTTTCGTTTGTGATTACACACAGGTGGCTTATATTTATCATCGTCAGTCATTTAGGGCAACATTGGATCATTCAGAGATCCTCAATGAACTTCTAGAGTGAGTTTGCTGCACTGAAAGTAAAGGGGCCGAATAATATTGCACGCCCCAATTTCAGTTATTTATTTTTTTAAAAAAGTTTAAAATAAGCAATACATTTCATTGAACTTCACAATTGTGTCCCACTTGTTGTTGATTCTTCACCATAACATTAAAATTTTTATCTTTATGTTTGAAGCCTGAAATGCGGGAAAAGGTTGAAAAATTCAAGGGGGGCGGATACTTTCGCAAGGCACTGTATTTACCATTAAATAGGGAAATAAAATATAGAACTAGTTCTGTAATATCAAGATATGTGAATTTAAGATATAAAAATATCTAGCAGTTAAAATATGGAGAGGAAAATCTTGGTGTCAAATAGGGCTGTAGAATAAAAAATGATTAAATATCTTCTACCGATTTATGTCTGTAGCTACAATGTTGACCAAGGTGACCTCATGGTTACAGACTACAGTCAAACCTTGTGTTGTCAGATCCTGCCCCCTTTATCTTGTTTACATATTTTTGATGGGTTAGTACAAAGCATTAGGCCATTACTCAGAAAATGCATATTTGCTTGTTTTCCTCTACACAATAAATCTTAATATTTATAAAAGTTACTTTAGGTGCACATTTGACACATCAACAATCATTTATTTTAGCCTTTCCATTTGCTTTCACGTTGAGCTTCCAGATGAAAGGTGCCATTCCTGTACAAGTATTTATGTATTGCTTCTATTATAAAATAAATTATAAAACTATACTAAAACCCGAAACTATGAAACAGGCAGCCAAAAAGACTGAATCAAACAGAGAAAAAAAACTTTTAATGAGGTACACCAGGGAAATAGAGTTCTGAGAAAAGAAAAATGCTAGAACAAGAGGTCACACTTTGAAGCAAGAGAGTAGGGATCTATAGGGGAATGTAAGGAAGTTCATTGTCACAAAACAGTTGTAAGAATGAAAGAATGTTCTCCCAAAAGAAGGGTAAAGAGTTAAATAATAAAACACACAAAACCTGACTTAAAACAGAGCAGAATATGTACAAGGAACCAGGTTACCAGGTTACTATGGAAGGGAAACATAAAAATAGTGCCATAAATACAAAACACTACTATATCAATGCTGTTTTCTTACAATTGAGGAAGTTGTAAACAAGTAAAAAAAAAAGTCATTAACACATATTAACAACAATAAGGAAAAGGTCAGTGGACCCTGATAATAAGAGGTTATAATTAGTGATGGGTGAATATGCTCGGCACTGCTCGGTACTCGACTGAGCATTAGTGTGCTCGAGACACTCGATACTCAATCGAGCATTCTGGTACTTTTCTTCAGCAAGTAAACATGCAGGGATTGTCTGCTAATCAAGCTAATACCATAGCCATGTTGGCTACTAGCATTAGTGTGATTGGTTAGCCACATAGCATTATCGGTCTATATAAGACCCAGAGATTCCATTTGTTTAGAGATTAGAGAGAGATTCTGGTGGAGAAGGGACAATGTGTAAAGGTACCGTCACACTAAGCGACGCTCCAGCGATCCCACCAGCAACCTGACCTGGCAAGGATCGCTGGAGCATCGCTACACGGGTTGTTGGTGACCTGTCAAACAGGCAGATCTCACCAGCAACCAGTGACCAGCCCCCAGCCAGCACCGACGCGTGGAAGCGATGCTGCATTTGGTAACTAAGGTAAATATCGGGTAACCAACCCGATCTTTACCTTGGTTACCAGCGCACACCGCTTAGCGCTGGCTCCCTGCACTCCTAACCAGAGTACACATCGGGTTAATTACCCGATGTGTAGTCTGGCTATGTGTGCAGGGAGCAGGGAGCCGGCACTGACAGCGTGAGAGCGGCGGACGCTGGTAACGAAGGTAAATATCGGGTAACCAAGGAAAGGGCTTCTTGGTTACTCGATATTTACATTGGTTACCAGCGTCTGGAGAAGCCGGCTCCTGCTGCCTGCACATTCAGTTTGTCGCTCTCTCGCTGTCACACACAGCGATGTGTGCTTCACAGCGGGAGAGTAACAACTAAAAAATGGTCCAGGACATTCAGCAACAACCAGCAACCTCACAGCAGGGGCCAGGTTGTTGCTGGATGTCACACACAGCAACATCGCTAGCAACATCGCTGTTGCATCACAAAAGTCGTGCCTCAGCAGCGATGTTGGTAGCGATGTTGCTTAGTGAGACGTGGCCTTTACAGTGTGACATGTCGTATGTGCTGTTACAGCAGTAAATAAACAGTCCTTTTCAGGGCTAATTGAAAGCTATTCTATTCTCTGATAAAACAGCTTTTATTATGCATTACGAGTACGGCAAGCTTCTGGAGTAGGGGAAGTGTATCAGAGGCATGTAAGTGTAACGCCCCTGGACTAGTCAGGTCATCACAGGGTACTGCACGCTCTTTATCTCCAAGTGCAGGACTCAACCCCTCTTGGTTCTGGGTTCCTAACTTGCAGTACTGCCTCCACCAGCATCTAAAAATCCTAATTACACCTCGCACAACACCCTGTCAGGCCGCCCACCTAGGGGTCAGGCAGGGAGGGGGGAGGTGACAAGTCAGTTCAGTGGTAGCCCTCGAGCAGTGAGAAGCTCGAGGAAGCTGGGAGTTTGAGCACCCATGGGAGAAGCAAATTGTGTTGCAGACGGTGGTCTGGACCCGGAGCAGTCGGAGACCCGGTCGCGGGATATTGGGACTGGGTGCCTGGTTAGTTGAGGAGGACGGTCGGCAGCTACTGTTACGGGGGGACCGGCAGATTAGGACCCGTAGGTATATATCCTAATCGCCAGTCGGGGCCCACCGTGCTCCAGATGACAAAGGAGCTGCTGGCACCTGAGGGTTAGGCGGAGACTATAGAGCTGGATGGCTCTGAGATAACCCAGGAACTCTGGGAACCGGTCACGTGTGTTGGGACATGTCAGACCGGACAACAACCCGATTAGCGTTTTGGTGCACCTAGCGCTACACCAACCACGTGTGCAGGAAACACGTCAGGCCGGGTGGTAACCAGGTAGCGTTGACCGGAAGACCGCCACGAAAGCGCCCTGTCGGCCACGTGTGTAGGACACGTCAGGCCGAGCGGTCCTCTGATTAGCGTTTCTGGCCACCTCTCGACTGGCCACGTGTGTGTAGGACACGTCAGGCCAGATGGGTACAACAGTAGCATTGACCGGGAAGCCGAGGAGGATAAGGAACACCCTGTTAACTCCACAGGGGTCCTGGGGTACGCTGTCCGTGCGCGTAGGGGGCACAACCAGACAGGTGGCGCAGCAGGTGCGTTGTCCGTGTGCGTAGGGGGCACAATCGGACAGGTGGCGCAGCAGGTGCGTTGTCCGTGTGCGTAGGAGGCACAATCGGACAGGTGGCGCAGCATGTGCGTTGTCCGTGTGCGTAGGGAGCACAATCGGACAGGAAGCACAGCAGCCGCAACCCAGTTAACGCCACTGGGCTGCTATAGCAAGACTGGAGTGGCAGGAGGGAAGCACGGCGCCTGACCCTGATGTGCCGAGCCACGAATCTTGACGTGACAGGCACCGTTCGCCTAACCCTACCTACTGCTTCCCAACATAGGCTTATGCTGCAATGAGGCTCTATCATGGAGGTGTGCTCTGACTGAGCAAAAGTAAAGACTGCGCACCTCCATGTTGTCTCCAGCCCCTTTTATAACCTGGGTCCGCCCCAAACCCAGGGTGGAACCACCAAGGTCCAATAGCAAAGTGCCATGTCATCAGTGACGTCACATGCGACCTATCCGGAACCGCCACGTCATTGATGACCTCATGGCAGCCACGCCCCAAACACTTCACTAGTCATCGTCTGACGACCAATACTGAGGTGCCAGATCATAGGGGCGGGCCTCTGCGAGCCAGTCCGGAGTTGCCACGTCATCAGGACACCTGACACCCTCTGCCCTATCAGGGCCTGCCACCTCACGGGCATGCTCAGTGAGGTCCTTACCGGACCTAGCCTATGGTGCACTAAGTGGCTGAGCATGCCCAGTAGCCTGAGCAACAGGCTCAGAAAGCAGACTATCAGGTTGAGCATGCTCAGTAGGCACATCCCAGAACTTAGACACAGCACGAAGTCCAAGTACCTGTGCAAAGAGGCTGTTAGGGTTAATTGTGGGAGCATGCTCAGTAGCCTGAACTGAGGACTTAGTCTCAGACATAACACAATCAGGCTGAGCATGCTCACTAGGCAAAACACCGGGCTTAAACTCTGGCTGGGGTAAGTCGGCGCACGCATGCGCACTAGCCGCCTCTCCACACTTAGACGTGGTGGAAGGAACAGCCAACTGGACGACCCGAGGCACGGCTAAGAACGGCAGCCGGCGCCTGGGCGCAACAGGAACCGCAGCAGGCTGCTTGCGGCTATGGCGGCGCCGGTTTGTAACAGCTACAGTCCAATAGCCGGTCTGGGGCCGAAAGCACGTCGGGGTACTGGACCCTAGGTCGGGGAGAGGCTTCAAGCAACCCGGCAATTAACCTGCAGAGAACAGGGCCTTTATGGACTGTTCCCACGAAGCTCAGAGATCGGGGGCACTAGCGCAACAAGGAGGATAAGGCTTTCCAAACAAAGCAGCCCACTGAAATACCAAGCAAGAACAGGTCTAGTCCTTTTCCTGTTTGTGACGCCAGAAATGTGACGCCCCGCTCACCTGCAGGTCGCCTCAGGGTCTTCACGTGCTGGGAATCTTCCGGCAACAGGTAGGTCAGGTTAACTTTAATAGGAATCGTGACGCCACTCTCGGTAATTGCGATCAGGGGGTGACCCCCACTGCAGTTTAGAGAGCGTCTGGGGCTGATGGTAAATGCAGTCTGATGTTATGGCCTCCCGAGAGTGAGGCTGGCCCCAGGGGCTCGGGTGTAGAAGCGTAGTACCACTGGTCGCAGAAGAACTCACACACAGGCAGCAATGTCTTTCAGGGTTTTTACTCACTTTCAGTTGGTAGTTGTGAAACAACGCGGGCGATGCTATGATGAACCAGGTGGAACCAGGTATCCTTCAGGCTGATCCAGGGATGACTGTCAACTCGCCTTCCTAGCCCTTCTTGTTTGGGGTGACCCCTGACTTGTAGTACTGCATAAATCACCCAGGGAAGTCGCAACTGCCGTTCTCCCCTTTCTGGCCCGTTTGCTGGCAGCGTGGACCAAGTCAAGAACTGGCTTCTTGCCCCATCTCACTTATGAGCCCCCTCGTTGCTGCTGATGCTGTGGACTCTGTGTAGGTTGGTGAGGCACATTCAGCACCCTCACCAGCAGGTTTAGCAGACCGAATACTTGGATTGTTGCTCTAGGGACCTGTTTCCCTGTGCGGGCCTGGTCTACCAGGAGTCCTCTTACTCAGGCACCTCGCTCCTTCCTGAGGTGCCTTTCAGTCTGACTGTGTGGTAACTGATCTCCCCTGCCGACAGCCACTACACGTGCAGAGTCTGACTAGTGACTCTGTACACGTCCTCCTTCTGCGACTGCAAACTGCGCTTCCTCACTTCAGACTGGTTCACTACTACCTCCCCACTGTGCCTGCCACTGCAGCCTAGCAACCACCTTCTCCACCCCACCACTAGCTGAGATATGGAGGCCATGCTTCCTCCTGGGTTTGCCCAGGGGTCACCTCTATGGTGTGTGTAAGAACTGGTCACTATGTGTCTGCGTGTCCACAGCCTAATCAGCCATCAGGATTACCTGTTTGTACTGACCCAGGCATGGGTGCAGTACTCAGTGGTGCCTGAACAGGTTAGGGGCGCAACAGCTGTATGTCTGCTTTCTTCAGCAACTTCTGTAAACTGCTCCAGACTGGCTTGCTCCTCCTCCTTCTCTGACTGCCACTGCATCTAGCTTCCAGCCTCTCCACTACCCCCCTTGCTGAGAATTGAAAGCTAACCTCTTCAGGGCTACCCAAGGGTCCCCTCTAAAGGTGTAGGAGACCTGGTCACTATGTGTCTGTGTGTACACACCTCATTCTGCTCTTCTGGTATTACCTGAAAGCACTGTCCCAGCATGGGTGCAGTACTCTGTGGTGCCTGACCAGGTCAGGGGCGCCACATTCCTCCTTAGTTATCAACAGCACGTCCTCGGGCTGCAAAGAGAAGAAACAAGATTAAATACAACTTTTCCCACACAGGGGAGAGTTATTTACATTGACAACATACCAAGTACCATTCTTCACCACCCACCACCCACAAGTCCTGAACCCACCCAAGAACCTCCAGAAGGCAGGTCACTGGTCCCTTTGATGACCAGGTGTAGGCCAGCTCTATCCCAGACCTTTCTTCCAATCTTCCTCTCCTGAGGAGGGTGGTGTAGGGTAGGCCCCATAAACAGGCGTACCGGCTTCCGTGTGTTGGAGAGCAGGCCACATAAACAGGCATGCTCCCTGGTGGTGCAGAGTCAGGCCCCATAAACAGGCGTGCTCTGAGGTTGGTGCAGAGCCAGGCCCCATAAACAGGTGTGCTCTGATGTGGTGCAGAGCCAGGCCCCATAAACAGGCGTGCTCTAAGGGGCACTTTGCACACTGCGACATCGCAGGTGCGATGTCGGTGGGGTCAAATTGAAAATGACGCACTTCCGGCATCGCATGCGACATCGCAGTGTGTAAAGGCTGGATGATACGATTAACGAGCGCAAAAGCGTCGTAATCGTATCATCGGTATAGCGTCGGCGTAATTCATAATTACGCTGACGCAATGGTCCGATGTTGTTCCTCGCTCCTGCGGCAGCACACATCGCTGTGTGTGAAGTCGCAGGAGCGAGGAACGTCTCCTACCGGCCTCACTGCGGCTTCCGTAGGATATGCGGAAGGAAGGAGGTGGGCAGGATGTTTACATCCTGCTCATCTCCGCCCCTCCGCTCTGATTGGCCGCCTGCCGTGTGACGTCGCAGTGACGCCGCACGACCCGCCCCCTTAACAAGGAGGCGGGTCGCCGGCCACAGGGACGTCGCACGGCAGGTGAGTGTGTGTGTGAAGCTGGCGTAGCGATAACTTTCGCTACGCCAGCTATCACCACATATCGCTGCTGCGACGGGGGCGGGCACTATCGCACTCGGCATCGCAGCATCGGCCTGCGATGTCGTAGTGTGCAAAGCCCGCCTAAGGGTTGGTACCATTGAGGTAACTTTAACAATGCGAGAGTTTAGGGTTATAGCCAGTTCATAACCTGTGGTCCATTTTTAAAGTGCACGTAACCAGGTGCAACACATTTTAGCAGCAAAGTTTTCGCAACAGTCCTTGCGGGCACATTCTTAAACGTTACTAAACTTTCAGGAAAACATTTTCAAACACTTTAAACTTACATAAAGTTACTATAAAGACATTTTAGACTCTACTTTCTCTATACCGTAATGGGGGCTGACCAAAGTTGCTGCGGGTTGACCTACGCAGTACTATGCTGTCATCTGTCTGAGGTTCTGTCCTCCCACCTGGTGTATGTGTCTCATTGTGAATGATGGGTGTACTGGGTGCTGATACCAGTGCATGGTCTTCTGATTCAGCTATACTTGGCTCTTCTAGGTTCTGAACAGATTCTTCTTGTCCTCTAACTTCTTCTCTGGGTTGAGGGAAGGTGATTACTGGAATTCAAACGGCCCCATTGTATTGAGGCCAACCTGCAGGGAAATCTCCAAGCACAGTATGGATCATCTTTTCTCTTGGTTCTTCAACTGGCGAAGAGTTGGGGACTTCCTCAGGGATTCTTAGCTGTTCAGGGCATCTCTTAAGGTGGTCTCTGGAAACCAAAGCTGTTGTCTTTCCTCCATCTTTGCTGATGAGGCATGTCTTCTCACGGCTAGGTGTTAATGGTATCACGGTGTAGGGTTCTGCTTCCCAGTGGTTATCGAGTTTGTGATGTCTTCTCTTTCTCTTGCCCTTTCTCCAGGCATCAAAGGGGCAGCAGGTGCATTTTGATTGTAGGCTTTTTCTTGTCTCTCCCGCTGCTGAGTCAAGCTTCGCTCCACACACTCTTGTACTCTCTTGTACTGGGCCTGGCGGGTGGAATCCCAATCATCTCCTTGTAGAGGGTCTTCGTGGGTCTCAATTCCCATTTCCAGATCCACCGGCAGTCTTCCAGATCTGGCCCTCATCAGGTATGCTGGTGTGCAGTTCGTGGAACTCACAGGGACGTTGTTATACATATCCACCAGGTCAGGCAGCTTCTCCAGCCACAGGCATCTTTCTTTAGTGAACATGAAAAAATCCAGTTTTTCATTTTTAAATAAAGATATTTTTTATGCTAACTCCATTAGAGACCTTAGAAAGATAAAGTTGGAGTAATTACACATGTTTTTATGATACAAAAAAGTATTTATTTTATTGATACAAAATTACACTCATAATACACCCAATTATAAAAACATTTAAAAGATTGAAGTATTGCAGCGTATGAAGCACACAAAAATGGAGGAAAAACACCACGGTTAGACCTCTGATTTCACCTATGTTGATTGAAATCGGGTACACATAGTTATCATGTCATGGTTCTTTAATATAAAAGGAAATCAATATATGATCAGGACTGAAGTTCACACCCCAAACATATCTTAAAGTGTCTATAATGTTAATTCATTTAAGCATATTAGTTACTTGTGAGCTGTCCCAACACATATTAAATCTTGGGGCAATGAAAAAAGCACAGTCTGTACGACCATGCAGATACAACTTGCCCACACAATTGATTTGGAGTCACTGAGTTGCAGAAGAAAAGTCACACACTCCTGTATTAAATCGTATTCAATGATTATGCTCTATAGACACATATTGAGCAGCCTTAATTATAATAGGATGGCATAAAACAGTAACTCTAAATGCAATGAGGCAGTGATTCCTTTACCAATGTGGCAGGCAAGGCTGGAGTAACACTCAGTGTGTCAGTTTCCCAAAGACTGGATTTCACTGCAGTGTGAAGGACTCCGATCCTGAACAGTCAGGTGCCATATAAGTATGAAAAAGTACCTGGAACACATTCGATCTACTTGAAATAGATTGATGTGAAATCAAAATGGTTTTACCATACCCATGTTGGTGTATAGCAGGTGTCTCCTCCCGTACCCGATTTCAATCAACATAGGTGAAATCAGAGGTCTAACCGTGGTGTTTTTCCTCCATTTTTGTGTGCTTCATACGCTGCAATACTTCAATCTTTTAAATGTTTTTATAATTGGGTGTATTATGAGTGTAATTTTGTATCAATGAAATAAATACTTTTTTGTATCATAAAAACATGTGTAATTACTCCAACTTTATCTTTCTAAGATCTTTCTTTAGTGGTAGAGTTTTCCGGAGGTCAAGAACAATGTGATTCATCTTCTCGCACATGTCATTGGCCTGAGTATGGTAAGGCGTGGTACGGATCTTCTTGCAGCCATAAAGGTTACAAAACTCCTTGAACACTTCAGCTTCAAAGGCTGGGCCTTGGTCAGTGAGCACTTGGTCTGGATAGCCATGTGGTCTACAGAAATGGGTTTGGAAAGCTCTGGCTGTAGTCTGGCCTGTCAAGTCCTTGACTGGTACCACCATCAGGAACCTGGAGTAATGATCAGCCATAGTTGTAGCCTTGTCAGCTGGGCGCCAAATTTACATGGTCCAGAGCCTCTATTTCCAGGGGTTGTTTGGTTTGGATCGGCTGGAGCGGTGCTCTCTGGCTGTGATGGCCTTTTCTTCTGAGATTGCAGGGCCCGCAGTTTCGACACCACTTCTCCAGGGCAGATCTCTTGCCCACCCAGTAGAATCTTTCTTTAAGGAGTGCCTCCAGTTTCTTCCAACCAAAGTGACCTGCGCCATTGTGATAGGCTCTAAGCACCATCCGTGTATCCTTCTATGGTACAATCACCTGCCACACCTTCTCATGCATCTTCGGGTCAATGATGCTCCTGTAGAGTTTGTCTTGGTAGATGAATAATCGACCCCTCTCTCTCCATAGGCACTGTGCTTCAGGCGGGGCTTTGGAATCAAGGCTGGCGCCAGGTTGAGTGATCAGCTTCTTTACCAAGCTAACCACTGGATCATTCTCCTGAGTCTCCTTCCAGTTGTATTGAGGTAGCGGATTCAGGGTCTCTTCTTGGTGGCTGGTGTGTGATTGCTGACACTGGTTGGGGATTCTGGGGCAGCCGCACCTCTTCGTGGGCGGTACTCTTCTTCTGTGCGGGCTGCTGTTGTTTCTTTGGTGCACTTTCTGTGGTGGCAATATGGCGGCGTTTCAAACTTTTCAATCGGACCTCCAAGGCGCACGGTCACTTGTCTTAACAGGTCTAGTCCTTATCCTGTTCGTGACACCAGATGAGTTGCCCACCACAGCACTGCAATGGTCGCCTGCGGGACACTGCGTGAACTTCTCTGTAGGGACCCTTCTGGCAACAGGTATGTCAGGTTCACTTTCATAAGAGTCATGATGCCACTCTCGGTTTTGCGGTCAGGGTGATGGGGGACTGCCACTGCAGTTTAACGAGCGTGTGGGGCTGACGGTGTCTGCAGTCTGGTGTTATGGCCTCCCGAGAGTGAGGCTGGCCCCAGGGGCTCGGGTATATGTGTGTGGAACCAAGGTCGCAGAATGACTCAGTCGCAGTCCAGAAAGTCTTTTAACTTGTTTACCAACTAGTTGGTTAGTGAGATACCCGGGCAATGCTGAGATTATACCAGGTGGAACCATGAATTCCTGCAGGCCATTCTGAGGGTAGCTATTAACTCACCTTCCTTGCACTTCTTTTGTTTCAGATAACCAGTGACTTGCAGTATCATGGGATTCATCCAGGGAAAGTCGCTACTGCCTCTCCTTCCCTTTCTGGCCCATTTGCCGGCAGCGTGGACCAGGTGAGATGGCTTCTGACCCTATCTCCTTATGGGTCCCCCTGTTGCTGCTGAGGCTGGAGTTCTGTATCTTTGGTGAGGAACCTCTAGTCCCCTCACCGGCAGGTTTAGCAGATCAGTAAATCGATGTCTGGCTCTAGGGACCTGTTCCCTGTGCGTGCATAGTTACCAGCAATCCCCGTACTCGACTGCCTCTCTTCAGGTGTCTTTCAGGCTGACATTCTGATCACTGAACTCCCCCGCTAACAGATACCATACCTGCAGGGTCTGACTAGCGTGGCTGTACGTCTGCTTCATCCAGCAACTTCTGTACACTGCTCCAGACTGGCTTGCTCCTCCTTCTCTGCCACAGTAGCAGCCAGAGATGGTATTGCTCCCCACAGGTGGAGTGGGCCCCGGGGAGGATGATGAGGGTAGTAGTGATGGGGATGGCCTTTAGCGCTGAGGTTCGGGGCAGCAGAGCTGGTAATAAGAATCCGAGTCAGATGCTGCAGTTCCAGGTGTCTTTACTCACTCTTTGTGCCTCTCGCCCGGTTAGCACTGGTCACTCACTGTGATGGACTTAGTCGAACTCGAATTCCTTTGAAGGTCAGTCCAATGTGATGCTCGGTGGGCCCCTTCCTCCTAGTGCCCTGTGTGTTGGATCCCGTGGCTTAAAGCTTTTTGGAGACCCCAGTCCATTTCGAATAGTACTCTTGTCCCTATTTGCAGGTACCGCGGTGCCGCAATGGGGCCTGGTGCTGTCCAAGGCAATCCTATCTGGCACTGTGCTTTCAGGCTCTGTGTAGCTAGGGAAGCTTGAAACCTCCCCATCCCGTCCTGGCAGATTCTGGAAAATCAACTTGAAGTGTGATCTTCCCTAGGGTCCTGCACTCTGCGTGGCGCCAGTTCCGAGGGAGCGACTAAGCTCACACCTCGGCAACCGCAAGAACCTCTCCTCTGCCCCACCAGAGCACTGGTAACACACGTCTGATTCTTTCCTCTCCTGCTGGAGAACCCTCCCTCTACTGTTGTGTTGGCTCCTCACTCCCCCTAGTGGCTCCTTCTACCCTGGGTCCCTGTCACTAGAGGGTGGTGCCCCCCATGTTTGGAGGCTACCTTAAGACCCTAGCCTAGCCCAGTCCCCAAAGGGGAGGGCAACCTGGTGGTGTATTTGAGTGTGTAAGTGGTGAAACCGGTACCGATATCCTCCGGATCCGGGTAAGCACTACACTTTAAATTAGGTGCAGTACTCTGTGGCGACTGAAACCTCAGGGGCACCACACATGCAGAGGCAGTGACCTTGAGCAAGGGCAAACTGGGCCTGCTGCGGGAGCACGCAAATACACTTATCATAGAGACTTAGCTTCTTGTCTCACTTTCCAGAGGGGTCGGGACATCACTGTGGAAGCCAAGACAAACTTTGGGCCTGCCATATGTGTTGCTCATCTTGTGCTATACGTCTCACAAGTTTGCTCAATAATAAACCATGGCACATAGCGTTTGCTGTTTCAATGGTATGGAGGGAGCCAAGAGACCATTCTGCAAGTGGCTGTTTCTTTATGACAAAAATTGCTGAAAATAAAAATAACACAAGAAATTCAGTGAAATATCCAAACATTCTTTCAGCAATTATACCGGTCTCACACAGAGCAGAGCTGCCAGTCCACACTCCACCAACATCTTGGACCTTTGATCCAGAAAAAGATTCAGACGCTGATTTGGCTATAGGAGAAGATGATTGAGAAGATCCCGATTTTCTAGGCAATGGAGCTTCGAAGCCTCACAAAATAAACCAAGTGCTTCTAAATGATTTAGTTTGTGATCTGAACTTATGAAAAAGTTAGGCGGAGCTTTTGGCTTCGAGGCTCAAAGAATGGCACTTGCTATGGCAGGGGACCAAAATATGTTCTTTCTGTCATAGGCAGAAGGAGCATAAACAGTTATTTTCAATGGAAGGGAACCTAGTTTACTGCAATGATGCAAACTCTCTACTAGATACAAAGGTACAAGAACACAGATCTCAGGAATAGAGGCTTTTTATAGACTCATCAAAAATTAGATTGAAAGTGGTACTTCTGCATAATGGCAATGACCATCCATCTGTTCCTCTTACTTATGCAACAAGTCTGAAAGAAACATGAAAATATGCACCTTCTGCTGTCAAAAATCCATTACAAAATCTACAAGTGGAATATTTGTGTGGATCAGAAGGTAATAGCCTTGGTGGTTGGGTTGCATCTCAGCTATTCAAAGTTCTGTGTTCTTTGCGAATGGGACAGCAGACACCACAAAAGCAATTTCACAAAAACACCAAGATAACAATGTGTGCCAAGACAGACATTTTTTTATTACTTTTTTTTAACAACTCCCACGTACAGTAAGTGTGTCAATCTTGCTTAGTTTTATATCAAAATTTAGTGTCTTTCATTGTTAGTGGCCCTATAAAAATTCCTTCCTGTATCTTGGCCTCGCTGATTTGTGGAAACTTGTTTCTGAGGTATGCAAAAGTAAACCCTCGATTAATCGCCTTGATGAAGTTCTTCATCAGCATGAGTTTTAGGTGGAGTGGGGAACGGAAAACTTTTTCTGGAGCTACCAGAGGCTGATTCACGACATTTTTTCTTCCAGGAGTTAAACTGTTTTTTGGTGGCCCAGGTGTCACTATTTTTCAGTCATAAAGACGCTGTGACGTGGCTACAGTCAACACTCACAACTCTGTAAGTGATAGTTGTAAGAATCCAGAGGAACTTTGACTGACAGCTGGCTCTGCACTGATGCACTGGGGACCTTCTTACTGCAATACTACTAGCTTTTATTTTTTTCCAAGTATGTTTGATCTCATGGGTTGATGCCTGTAAAAATGTTTTATCTGAAAAAAATTGTTAACATAAATTATTAAAAGAGAATGTGCTTAATTAATGCTACCTTCACCAGAGGACCAGGTTACAAAAGTCAAGAATATCTGTTCAAAAAAACACTTTGTAAAAGTGAGTTAGGTCTCTTTAAGAAGTATGTTTTTCACATACATGTTCTATCCATGTTTTTTAACAGATAGATCACATAATTTATAGGACTGTTCAAATGTCCGTTTTTTTTCCATTGACCAAGTGACTGCAAAAAAAATAAAGAAATATTTGTCTTTGCATACATTGGAATAGGGAGCCCTATGCCATCTCTAGTTTCAGGGTTACTCCTAAAGGTGGGGATGCCTGAGTCTCCTTCCTGGCCCTGCTACTGAGCAGCCCAGATCTCATACCCCCTCCCCAAGCAGGGACTGGTACAAGAGTGAGTTAACCCACAAAAAAGACAGACAGGAAAACCAAAACTCTGTCACACAGCATGCGCTCACAGAAGTATAAGACAATAAAA
Organism: Anomaloglossus baeobatrachus; assembly: GCF_048569485.1. Taxonomy (NCBI): domain Eukaryota; kingdom Metazoa; phylum Chordata; class Amphibia; order Anura; family Aromobatidae; genus Anomaloglossus; species Anomaloglossus baeobatrachus. The sequence goes on along the minus strand of NC_134353.1, from coordinate 823,904,199 downwards.
GATAAGGATGAAAACAAGAACAGGGAGGAAACAACAAAACGATGGAAAATTTCCACAACCACTCCAGGCAAAAAGTTACACTTTCCAAATTGTCTGGGACACCAAAATATACCGACTAACACAGTAAAACCTATAGCTGGCATGGGTAGAAGATTGAATCCAGCGTAAGTATGATAGGAGCAGATGTGATTGGCTTCCTCACAACATGTGATCAAAGGAGCCTAACAAGCAAGTTATCAGAGGATAACTCTTGCTTGGCTGACTATCACTACACAAAGCAGGTTGACACCCGAGTCTGCCTGTGTTGATAAGAAAGCATATGGCAGAGTGTCAGATTCTGCAATGAGAAAAGAGCTTGACACTACCATGACAGCCAGCGAAGTTCATGCAAAACTCCTTGTGACAGTACCCTTCCTTCTAAGAGGGGCCTCTGGATCCTCAGGACCTGGTCTCTTCAGATGGAGATGATGAAATGACCGAACCATACACTGCTCGTGGATATCTGAGGCTGGTTCCCAAGTCCTCTCCTCAGGACCATAACCATGCTAATGAACCAATTACTGTAATGAACGACGAATGAAATGGAAATCAATAATTTTAGATACCTGAAATTTTAATGACCCGTTGACTAGGATCAGAGACAGAGGTAAGGGAAGGGGGAATCCCGAATCCAGAATTTTCTTTAACATTGATTCATGAAAAAAATTATTAATATTGTAAGATGCCGGTGTGCTGCTTCCGCCTATCTATTGATTTTTAGGCATACATGGACACTTGTAATGTTCTATATTACTCGTATCATCATTTGCATCTGCTATTCCTTTGCTGCCATCTTCTGGTCATTGTTTGTATTACGCTGTAATTTCATGTTATTGTACTTTCCCATAATACCTTTGGGCGGTTAAGCCCTCCTCTTTTCTGGCCTGGCTTCCTGTTGTGGGGCTTTCTTTGCCTTGTTGGAACTTCATGCTTCAGGACTGGAGAAAGGATTCTCTTGTTACTATTCTGCCACCGATATATGTGGATGAGATGTGTCTGAGAGATGTGATCACTTGAACAAGAGACCTAAGCCTAAAGTGTCCGTATGCATATACATCGTCTGCTAGCAAGTCTTTACTGTCCGCCATCTTACCTAAAGAATGTCCACTAAAAGCACCATGAACCCATCTGCAAGTGAAACGCATCATGTTCCTGACACCAAAGATGCTGCAGGAGCAGAGTCCACACTTACTGCAGAGCAGGATGTACGACCCAAACGTGTATCTAAGCAGACACAAAAGGTCAGAGAGAACCTTGAGACTACTAGAGACGAGTTCCATGATAACCTAGAACATCTATGGGGAAAAGTTGATCACTATTTAGCAGCTCTTCCACGCTCCAACAGTGACGCCGCAGAGTTAACCGCCACATTGAATCGTTTATCTGCCGCCTATGACTGCTACCAGAGATTGTCGGCAAGGTACATCACATTTTTGAGTACTTATGACATGGAAAATGCCCCAGCAGAAATAGACAAAAGGGAAGCTCTTCTTCAAGAAAGGGCCTCATTAGTGCGAGACGCGCAGAATAAGGCAGAGCTCCGCATCGCCCACCTCCAAGAGGCCAGGTCATGTCGTACAACGTTGACCAAAGTCACGTCTCGGTCTTCCAGATTATCTCACTCCAGGAAGTCGACATTGTTCGACAAGCTACTGGAGTTTCGTGCCGCTGCAGAGGAAGCTAGAGTAAAAAGCTCCTTTGCTAAGAAGGAGGCTGAAGTGGAAGCAGAAGCCCAAATGGAAGCTCAGAGAAACAAGATGGAAACTCAAAAGAAATTAAAAATACTCCAAGCAGAAAAGGAAGAAGCAACAGCCCTTGCTAAACTGAAGATCCTTGAACAAGCGCTGGGACAAGATCATAATTCGGACTGTCTTATTCAAGGAGAAATGGAGGACTCAGTTGAACGCACTACTAACTACGTACTAAGACATTTAACAACTACACCAGCACCACCTCCGTTTTTTAACACGGATGCATCGGCAGGCCAAGAGCTGTTGCCACCTACTGTTGACAAGATAACTTCCAGCACTAACTCACAATTTAGGCTGCAGCCAGCGGACCCATTAGACACCAAACCGTAGCTGAACCCTTATGTCGCATCATTTCGTCCTGATTTGTCGCAGTCATATAAACCAGAGAACTTACATTCCCCACGGATATCACAAGTTCATCCTACAGCAATGACCGGGAGATCGGACATGTCTGACTTCGCCAGATACATGATTCGCCGAGAGTTAATAAATATTGGTCTCTCAAAGTTTGACGACCGTGCCGAGAATTATAGAGCCTGGAAATCGACCTTTCAAGCAGTGATCCAAGATCTTAACCTCACTGGCAAGGAACAACTGGATTTGCTTGTTAATTGGTTAGGCCCTGAATCAGCAGAGCGCATCAAGACAATAAGGGCAGTTCATGTGGACTATTCAGATGCAAGCCTTATTGCAGCCTGGGAGAGGCTGGAAGAAACCTACGGCAGCTCAGAAGCTATAGAATGTGCCTTATTTAAGAAGCTGCAAACCTTCCCAAAGATAACGAACAAGGACAATAGAAAACTTCAAGATCTAAGCGATCTGCTAAAGGAAATAGAATTGGCAAAATTAGACCCACGCCTTTCTGGACTGAGCTACCTAGATACTGCTCATGGCGTTAATCCAATAGTGTCCAAATTACCACACGGCATGCAAGATAAATGGACAGACCGTGGCTCACGATACAAAAGGCAGTATAATGTGTCCTTTCCCCCCTTTTTGCATTGTTCCAGGTTCACCAAGCTCGGAAGAAGAACGATCCCAGCTTCGACTTCACTGAACCTACTCCACCAGCATCAACATCTTCTACAAGGTTTGATAAAATCGCCAATCGCAGCGAGTCAAGGAACACAGTGTCCGTGAGAAAGACCGATGTTCAACCTATTGAATCAGCCTTCACTAAAACAAATTATGTTACTCCTGCAGTTGAGAACAATAACCATATGTGCCCTATCCACAAAAGGCTTCACCCACTAAAGGAATGCCATGGATTCAGAGAAAGAACCTTGCAAGAGCGTAAAAATACCCTCAAGGAGCTCAGAATTTGTGATAAATGTTGCGCCTCTTCAGACCACCTCGTAATGGACTGCAAGGCCGTCATTAAGTGCACAGAATGCAGTAGTGACGAACACGTTACGTCTTTGCATCCCACACCAGCTCCACACAACTCACAACCTTCCGCATCCAATCCTGCTCAAAAGCATGGCTGGGAGCCACAGGTTCCTAACCCAACTGCAATCACCGTCACCTCCTCATGCATTGAGGTTTGTGAAAAAGGGACTGGACCTAAATGCTGTGTCAAGGTGTGTCTGGTCAAGGTCTATCCAGAAGGACAGCCAGACAAGGCCTCCAAAAATGTATGCCATAATAGATGAACAAAGTAACCGGTCTCTAGCAAGGCCCAAACTCTTTGAGATCTTCAACATAAAGGGACAAACTAGCCCATATACCCTCAACACTTGCTCTGGTCGTGTCGAGACTTCTGGAAGGAGAGCCTCTGGGTACATAGTTTCTTCAGTCAAAGGAAACGTGCATATACCCTTGCCAACCCTAATTGAATGTGACCAGATATCTGATAACAGGGAGGAAATTCCCACTCCGGAAGCCGCCCTTCATCATCGCCACTTGAGGCACCTAGCTAAGGAAATTCCTCCTTTGGACATGAATGCTGAAATCCTAATCTTACTCGGGAGGGACATTCTGAAGGTCCACAAAGTGCGCCAACAATGCAATGGCCCAGATGATGCTCCATATGCCCAAAGACTCGATCTAGGCTGGGTAATCGTGGGTGACATATGTCTGGATAGAAGTCACGAGACATCCGAAGTCAATGCCTGTAAAACGTACGTGCTCCAAAATGATCGCACGACTCATTTTAAGCCATGCCCTCATCACTACGAAGTAAAAGAAAGGTTCTCAGATTGCATCCAGGAGCCTGACATCATTCCCACCCACTACGGCGACGGCTTAGGGAAAACAGTGTTTCACACGACAAAGAATGACAATAAGGTCGCCTTATCCATAGAAGACAAGGAGTTTCTTAAAATGATGGACAGTGGATTCTTCAAAAATGAATCTGGCCGCTGGGTTGCGCCCTTACCCTTCAAGACTACAAGGACTAAGCTTCCTAACAATCGTGATCAGGCCTTCTCTAGGTTCATCTCACTGCAGAGAGCATTAAAGAACACAACTGAAATGAAGGAACATTTCATAGCCTTTATGGACAAGATATTTCTCAATGACCACACAGAGCCAGCTCCGCCATTGCAAGCCGATGAAGAATGCTGGTACCTACCTTCCTTTGGAGTATATCATCCAAGAAAGCCGAAACAAATCAGAGTGGTGTTAGATTCGAGCGCTAAACATGACGGTGTATCTCTCAATGACGTTCTCCTCACTGGTCCAAACCTGACTAACAACCTAGTGGGAGTGCTCATGAGATCCAGGAAGGAACCGGTCGCTATTACTGCTGACATCAAACAAATGTTTCATTGTTTCATCGTGCGACAAGACCACAGAAATTATCTCCGTTTCCTATGGCACCGAGACAACGACACCAATAAGGAAATGGTTGAATACCGCATGAAGGTGCATGTGTTCGGCAACAGTCCTACTCCTGCAGTTGCTACATATGGCCTACGTAGGACTGCCTCCGATGGCGAAACAGAGTTCGGGAAGGACGCCCAACAGTTAGTTGAAAAGGACTTCTATGTGGACGACGGACTTAAATCTCTGCCCACAACAGAAGAAGCCATAGATCTGATTAAATGGACGCAAGGTATGCTTTCTAAAGCTCATCTAAGGTTGCAAAAAATTGCCTCAAATAGTGCTGTTGCAATGAAGGCCTTTCACCCTAATGACCATGCCACAGAGTTTCGGGCCGTGAATCTAGGCTCAGACAATCCACCAGCACAGAGAAGTCTGGGCCTGAGGTGGAACTTGTTAAAGGACTCCTTCAGCTTTCAGGTCAATGGCGCCGAAAAACCATTTACTAAGCGTGGGGTTCTGTCGGTGGTGAACAGTCTATATGATCCACTTGGCTTTGTCGCACCCCTAACTATTGAAGGCAAGCTTCTGCTGAGACAACTCTCAGAATACATTAAGGACTGGGATGTACCACTCCCTACCGACAAACAAATAAAGTGGAAGTCGTGGAGAGAACCTCTTTATGCCTTGGATAAGGTCTGCATACCACGCTGTTGACTCGCCCACCCCAGGGCTATGGGACACCCGGTGCCGGGCCGGACTAGTCCGGTGGTAGTCAGTGGTGGCTGGGCCCGGCTCCGTGGCCCTGGTGGGTGTCAGTAGAATATGTGGCTTGCTTGTTAATGGTTGTATTCGTGACGCCACCTGTGGTATGCGGCTAATAAGCCGCCGCTGCTGTGTGAGGCCACCGGGATGATGTGATGGCAGCTATGGTGGTACTGCTCCCCACAGGTGGAGCAATGCCCGGGGCACAGTTGGTGCTTGTGAATGTCTATGCAGAGGAAATAACTGAGGCGACTTCAAAGGTGCAGTTCCAGTTCTTTACTCACAGTTCTTATCAGGGCAGGCAGGACCCTTGGACTGCTGGGACCGCTGTCAGGGACCTCCGTCTTCTGGGTGATTCAGAGTGTGAAATCTGGTACCCTTCTCTTTAGTGTCTCCTTCTCTGCTGTCTTCACTATCCTTGCCCGAGTTTGGATGGCCCTGGCTTGGCCTCCACTACAGCCTCCAGGCTGGGGGGTCACCTGTCGGCTGATTACCCCTTTTCTGAAGGTCTGCTATGGGTTCTGGCCCTGGGAGCTTACAACGTCCCTGGGCCTCGGTTTTTACTGTTTGGAGATTGTCTTTGCACTCCTCCAGTCTCTAGGGACCGTCCCCTGTCGCAGCTTAATCACTCCACCGATGTCACTGTGGACCAGGCCACCGCAGCCTGCAGCTACTTGTAGCGCCTCTGGGCCCTCGGCTTCGGTACCCAACAAGGACTGCTCGTGGTACCTACAGGACTACCCGCGGCCCTGCGACCCCTTCTGTTCCTACGTGGTGTCACCTGGACCTATGGGTCCCAGGGTCTTCACCAGGAAGCGTCTCTTTCAGTTCCTCTGCTCCTGTCTGACTTGGAGCTTTCTTTCCTTCTTTCTTTCTTTCTTTCTTTTCTTTCTCCTCCTTGCCTGCCTCCAGCAGGCCTCCTCCTCCCTCCTGTCTCTCGTTCTTCTCCTACAACTACATGCTGCTTCTCTCACTCCCTGAGGTAAACTGAAACTAACTTGACCTTCCTTTCTCTATCTGCTCTCTGGTGGCTCCTCCCACCTCCCCAGTTGCTAAGCTACCACCCTATGGGAGCAGGGATGGGTCTTACAGCCCCTCTCAGCATGCAGCATGGGAGGGTTGCCTGCCACTTTCCCTGGTCCTGTGTGTCCCTAGCAATGGGTGTAGTGTGGATTTACCAGGGGACCGGAGTTCACTCTCTTCCTCTCCCAGAATGGGGCATCACACCGCTGATGGGGTGCAATGACCTGTGGCGACGGAAGCCTCAGGGGCGCCACACTCCCCCACAGCAAATCCCAGCACGTCCTCGGGCTGAAAAACAACAAAAACATGTGGAGAACTGCAAAACATTTTTGTATGCAAAGTAATAAAACAATAAAACATTTCTTCCCTTTATGGGAGGCACATATCAGTAAACGTTGCGAACTTCTTATAAAGAAACTATGTGTGCACTTCCAGTTCATTGCACGGTTTGGGCACTTCCCCCATAATTCTGGTAGGGGGCACAACGGGTGCAACTATCTACATTTTCGGCTACAACAAGTCCAGTAGCCCGGCAGTTCGTTTCTTTCAATCAAACAATAATGGGACGAAATCAACCAGCCATTAAGTCCAATGGCCTGGTTACATAGGACACATAAACAACATACCAGCCACTAAGTCCAGTGGCCTGGTAGGACATAACACATACACTTCCACCGGGGCCCACATTCCAGTTCAGTGGCCCGGTAGCACATAACATGGGGGGGTGACGTCTTCAAAAAGCATCAGGGGCAGTACAGCAGGAAAGGGTGTCATCTTCGAAAAGAATAAGGGGCAAAACACGAGGGACTTCTTCAAAAAGAATGAGGGGCTATGTACAGTTCAGCAACTCCTTACTTCTTTACTTCTTTACATGTAGGGATTCTTCTCCGGCTCCCCACCTGGCAGCAGGTAAACAGCGGTCAGCACAGTCTGCGTCTCCTGCGTGGCTGTAGCAGGCCTGCTGCAAGATGCTGCGGCCTGGGCCTGCTCTGAGGTAGTTCTGCTGGCTTGCATAGGGTTACTGGCTGACGCGAGGCTGCCGGCTTGCAGGGGGTTACCAGCCATACGGCGCCACTCTGGCTCTTCTGGGGCTGCCTCCTTGTCTTGGCGGGCCGCGCCTGGCATGGCGGCGGCCTGGGTTGGAGTCGCTGCTGCGGTGAGATCTTGGCGGGCCGCACCTGGCGTAGCTGCGGCCCGGATCGGCGTCGCCGTGTCGGGCGTCTCTCCAGGGACCGCGGGCACGGCAGCGGGGGTTGGGGCTCTCGCGCCGGCAGGGGCATTAAATGACTCACCCCTCAGTTGCATCTCCGGTGTTCTGGTGGTCGCTGTCCTGCTGCAGGGTGCTGGTATCGGAGCTGCGGTCGTGGCACGCGCGCCTGCAGGAGGACCGGGCAGGAACCCCACCTGGCAATCCGGGCTCCGCCGGCTGGGGGTGTCACTCTCTTTACCCGGCTCTGCAGCGGCGGCTGGATCTTCTCCGCTCTCCAGGACGCAGGACACAACCCGGTTCTGAGGTGCGTGTCCCGGCTCGGCCACTCCTCCTCTGGCCGCTCGTTGCTTGGCGTCCATCCTTTTAGCTTCTTCACGCGCCATCTTTTCTTCCTCCGCCTTCTATGGCGGGCACCGCTTCGCGCGCTTTTCTTGGACAAGGGGGCGGGGCTTCTCTTCGCGCCCTTTCTTCTTGCACGCCCCCCTTCTTCCCGCTCTCAGCAGCGCTAATGGCGGCGGTTTCTCAGTAAAGTACACAGTCTGTCACACGGTTCTTCAGGCGCACAGTACCCGGTTAGACCGGGCACGAAATCCTGTTCGTGACGCCAAAAGTTGACTCGCCCACCCCAGGGCTATGGGACACCCGGTGCCGGGCCGGACTAGTCCGGTGGTAGTCAGTGGTGGCTGGGCCCGGCTCCGTGGCCCTGGTGGGTGTCAGTAGAATATGTGGCTTGCTTGTTAATGGTTGTATTCGTGACGCCACCTGTGGTATGCGGCTAATAAGCCGCCGCTGCTGTGTGAGGCCACCGGGATGATGTGATGGCAGCTATGGTGGTACTGCTCCCCACAGGTGGAGCAATGCCCGGGGCACAGTTGGTGCTTGTGAATGTCTATGCAGAGGAAATAACTGAGGCGACTTCAAAGGTGCAGTTCCAGTTCTTTACTCACAGTTCTTATCAGGGCAGGCAGGACCCTTGGACTGCTGGGACCGCTGTCAGGGACCTCCGTCTTCTGGGTGATTCAGAGTGTGAAATCTGGTACCCTTCTCTTTAGTGTCTCCTTCTCTGCTGTCTTCACTATCCTTGCCCGAGTTTGGATGGCCCTGGCTTGGCCTCCACTACAGCCTCCAGGCTGGGGGGTCACCTGTCGGCTGATTACCCCTTTTCTGAAGGTCTGCTATGGGTTCTGGCCCTGGGAGCTTACAACGTCCCTGGGCCTCGGTTTTTACTGTTTGGAGATTGTCTTTGCACTCCTCCAGTCTCTAGGGACCGTCCCCTGTCGCAGCTTAATCACTCCACCGATGTCACTGTGGACCAGGCCACCGCAGCCTGCAGCTACTTGTAGCGCCTCTGGGCCCTCGGCTTCGGTACCCAACAAGGACTGCTCGTGGTACCTACAGGACTACCCGCGGCCCTGCGACCCCTTCTGTTCCTACGTGGTGTCACCTGGACCTATGGGTCCCAGGGTCTTCACCAGGAAGCGTCTCTTTCAGTTCCTCTGCTCCTGTCTGACTTGGAGCTTTCTTTCCTTCTTTCTTTCTTTCTTTCTTTTCTTTCTCCTCCTTGCCTGCCTCCAGCAGGCCTCCTCCTCCCTCCTGTCTCTCGTTCTTCTCCTACAACTACATGCTGCTTCTCTCACTCCCTGAGGTAAACTGAAACTAACTTGACCTTCCTTTCTCTATCTGCTCTCTGGTGGCTCCTCCCACCTCCCCAGTTGCTAAGCTACCACCCTATGGGAGCAGGGATGGGTCTTACAGCCCCTCTCAGCATGCAGCATGGGAGGGTTGCCTGCCACTTTCCCTGGTCCTGTGTGTCCCTAGCAATGGGTGTAGTGTGGATTTACCAGGGGACCGGAGTTCACTCTCTTCCTCTCCCAGAATGGGGCATCACACCGCTGATGGGGTGCAATGACCTGTGGCGACGGAAGCCTCAGGGGCGCCACACTGTTACATTCCGACATCCCTTTCTACGAGTCATAGGAAGGAGATTCAAGTATTTGCTGATGCCTCCACTGAAGCTATTGCAGCCATTGCTTATTTGAAGGTTACGGACTCTAACAATGAAGCCCATGTTGGATTTCTATTTGGGAAGGCCAAACTGGCACCTAAACCCGGGCTCACTATACCCAGACTCGACCTCTGTGGGGCTGTACTAGCCATAGAGATTGCAGACTTCATACAAGATGAACTAGCTATTCACGTGGACGACACAAGATTCTACACAGACAGTAAGGTAGTTCTGGGCTACTTTTACAACCAGATGAAACGCTTCTACGTCTACGCCAGTAACTGCATCGAAAGAATAAGGAGATCCTCTAAACCTCAGCAATGGCAGCGCATTCCATCTCATCTGAACCCTGCAGACCTCGCTACCAAACCAGTGTCTGCTGGTGCCTTCGCAAACTCTTCTTGGTTAACCGGACCAGAGTTCCTTCACAACCAGTGTGAAAAGACTGCCGTTGAAGACAGCTTCAGCATTCAGGATCCAAATGTCGACCCAGAGATTCGTCCTGATGTCAACACCTTCATCACCAATTCCAAGGAGAAGGTTGGCTTTGACTGTCGGCGATTTGAGCGGTTCTCCAGATGGACAAGGCTGGTTCGTACCATTGAAGGTTAGTCCACATAGTACAATGCTACCGCAATAAGGACAGTAACACTGATTGCCGTGGTTGGCATATCTGCCATAAGCCTCTTTCTGCAGAAGATATTGCTCCGAGTGAACTGTTTGTGATACGCAATGTGCAGCAAAATGTTTTTCAAAAGGAACTCCTCCAAGTAACTTAGGCGTGGATTACAATTGGGTTGGAGACAGTTTGGCCTAGTGCGGCTTCTTTAATCCGAAAATGGGGTTATCCTTCGGACTACTTCCGGAACTCGTTACAGACTTTCATCCACCTTGTTATATTTGGTTATCGTTGCATTGTATGCATTGTTTTTCTTTATCTTACAGGCTGAAGTATTGCTTCGTGCACTCCAGGTACATACACCAAATACGGGACTGTTCATATGGTGAAATCCAAGGATTTCAGATGGGGAGTGTGCTGCTTCCGCCTATCTATTGATTTTTAGGCATACATGGACACTTGTAATGTTCTATATTTCTCGTATCATCATTTGCATCTGCTATTCCTTTGCTGCCATCTTCTGGTCATTGTTTGTATTACGCTGTAATTTCATGTTATTGCACTTTCCCATAATACCTTTGGGCGGTTAAGCCCTCCTCTTTTCTGGCCTGGCTTCCGGTTCTGGGGCTTTCTTTGCCTTGTTAGAAATTCATGCTTCAGGACTGGAGAAAGGATTCTCTTGTTACTATTTTGCCACCGATATATGTGGATGAGATATGTCTGAGAGACATGATCACATCTCTCAGACACATCTCATCCACATATATCGGTGGCAGAATAGCCGGTAATGCCAGATGGAGAGCCAGCAGATTAATAATAGCAGTGGTTCTGAACAGACTAATAAACCGAGGCCCTAACTTAAGTAAAGGCACTTTAAGCTTAATGTTTCTTGTAGACAAACACACCAGATCACCCACATACAAGTCTCAATTTGGCACACGTCTACAGTCAGCTGCACACTTATACTTAGACCCCATGTCATACAAATGCTGCTGAACTTTCTCCCATGTAGACGATAATGCTGAGACCGATTGGCCCTCCTCAGGTACCCCTGATGATTGCCCCTCCTGAAATGTACAGAACTGGGGATGACGACCATAGACACACAAAAAAGGAGATGCACCAGAGGATTCATGGCGACAATTATTGACAGCAAATTCAACAAGAGAAAGAAGCAAGGACCACTCTTCCTTATTATCTCAAACAAAACAACTCAAATACTGTTCCAAATTTGGATTAATTTGTTCTGTTTGTCCATTAGACTGAGGGTGGAATGCCAGCGAATGAGAACGTATAATCCCTAAAGAGAGAGAGAGCAGAAAGCTGTCCAAAAGTTGGCATTAAACTGAAATCCTCTATCAGAAACAATATTAGAAGGGAATCCATGGAGTCTCACAATCTCAAATACAAATACCTGGGCTAAAATCTTAGCATTAGGTAACAGCGGTAAAGCGATAAAATGTGTCATTTTAGAAAACCCATCCACCACCAAGTGACCATATTACCAGCCAAGGAAGTTAAATCCATAATAAAGTCTATGGAAATGTCTGTTCAAGGTTGAGTAGGAACACTCAAAGGCTGCAGCCATACTGTTTAATGAGAGTGAGATGTCTTTGAGGGCTCACAGGAGGCACACGCAGACAAATAGGATACCATGTTCCTCGATGCAAAAGCAACGCAATGTAAGATCCAGAGTACCTTTCACCCCAGGGTGACCAGCCAGAATAGAATCATGATGCTCTCCCAGAACTTTTAGGACAGGTTCCTCACAGGGTTACCCCCTTATTTTTGCAGAAGATGTAGATTTGGTGAAGGAAAAAGAAAGCGGGTTCTACATATCGACCTGCTCTTTTTTTCCAAAAGAAGCAGACTTGGTGCCGGAATTTGGTGTACAAATTCCAGTACCAAATCTGCATCTCCTGGCAAACAATTGCAGATTTCTGCCAAGAGATGCAGGTCTCATTGAACTCAATGAATTCACCTGAGGAGAGGTCACTGAGTTCAATGAATTCACCTGAGGTGAGTTTACCTGCAATCACAGGAGGGGTACAGTGGGAACCTCCAGCAGTGAATGAAGGTGAACTGAAAGTCATTGCTCACATCTGTGGTTCATCAATGTCTACCTGAAGCCGCAACTGGAAGTCATCTTCTCTAAAGGCTGCGACTTCAGCATGTAGCAGAACCGGGATCGTCGTGGCACATTGTGGTCTAGATTACATCAGACCTGGGTGTTTTGATGGTTAATAAATTGGAGAAAGAATGTATTTTTTTGTTTTGTTTGTTTTTTTAAATAAAGGATTTTTCTGTGTGCTTTGTGTTTATTACTTTTTACTTACAGGATTAGTACTGGAGGGGCTATAGACCCTTACCCATTTCAAATCCAGGGTTTAGTAGCAGCTGTGATTTTTGACAAATCACAGCTGTCATTAACCCCTTATATTACCCCAATTTCCCCAGCACCAGGGCAATCGGTATGAGCCGGGTAAAGAGCCGGAATTGTAACATCTAATGGATGCAACAATTTTGGGTGACTGCAGGCTGCTATTTATGCAATAAGCATGTGCCTACCCAGCTTGAGAATACCAGCCCCCAGCTGTCAGCTTCATCATAGCTGAGTATTAAAATTGGAGGGACCTCATGTTATGTTTTAAAATTATTTATTGAAATCATTTTTAAAAAGCCACATAGGGTCCTTCGTATTTTGATACACAGCCAAGATAAAGTGTGCAGCTTAGGGCTGCTACCTGTAGCCATCTGCTTTATCTATGCTATGTATCAATATACTTCTCACCCTACGTCATTTATTTAAATTTATTTATTTTTACACTCCTTTAGAGGACCTAGACAGACCCTGTAAGGGCAATCGATCAGATATGCGAGCACGACGGCAGTCTGACTGCAAACAATCACAGATGATGTCACAGGCAGTGGGAGGGAGAAGCAGTGAATATGTAGGAAATGTAATGAGCGGACTCAGAAACAGTGTGACAGCCACGTGTGGAGAGACTTGTAAGTATGTCCTGCTTTAACCATTTTGCTTCTTTTTTTTTATTATCCATTTGACCAAACTCGAACAGTATCTGAATATACAGGTAAACGCCTGTGTTCGAGTACAGGACTCAGACCCCTGTTGTCAGCACGAAACCCGAACTCTACAGTTCAAGATTGCTCATCCCTAGTCAGTAATTACTGTAAATGGATAAATAGCTCCCACCAGTAAGTGTGCCATTTCTTAAACACTAACTTTATCATCAGCAATTCCCTGTAATCAATACTATAATTCATGCGCCAAAAAAGGCGCAAGGACGCAGTTTATCAAGAGATGGTCCCTGAGACAATACAGCCCCACCCCCACTTCTGATGCAGTCATATCTATCGAAAAAGGTTGAGACACGTCAGGCTGTACCAATACAGGTGCTGACAAAAAGGTCTTGAGATAGCTGAAAAAGGGAGGGGAGCCAGCACTGCTTATGAATGGCATGCAACAATGAAGAAATAAAAAGTGTAAAATTCACAAATTCATTCCTACTGTAACAATTCAATGAGATTTTTTGCAAATGATTGATCAATGATTTGAGCCCCCCTGCCCCGTCACGGCAAATCTCTATAGGGGGGTCCCTAACGCTATATTATAAATTATTATGTACCATAAGGTCTCATATAATGAGCAGGACCATATGAAAACACCACTTACCCGAGACATGTCTGAACCGCTCCCATGCTGCCAGGACTGACAACCACGAATAAAGGCAGCCCAGGTGCCAGTGTGTGTGGCAGAACCACACACACCAGCACAATGTCAGGACTGGCCCTCACAGTGCCAGACCAGCAAACATGGATGAGGACGGAACAAGGTTCAGGCAGGTGGTGTTTAAATAATGATGCCTTGGAGCAGGAGGCGGTGGCTGTGTGTGAACAAGCACCAAACTGAATTTTGATGGCGACAGAAGGAATTTGCAAACCACACTGGGCGTGCACGGCATGGTGGCGGTCAACCACCTGACCAGTAAACGAAAAAAGGAGGGGAGCCAGCACTGCTTATGAATGGCATGCAACAATGAAGAAATAAAAAGTGTAAAATTCACAAATTCATTCCTACTGTAACAATTCAATGAGATTTTTTGCAAATGATTGATCAATGATTTGAGCCCCCCTGCCCCGTCACGGCAAATCTCTATAGGGGGGTCCCTAACGCTATATTATAAATTATTATGTACCATAAGGTCTCATATAATGAGCAGGACCATATGAAAACACCACTTACCAGAGACATGTCTGAACCGCTCCCATGCTGCCAGGACTGACATGTTTGCTGGTCTGGCACTGTGAGGGCCAGTCCTGACATTGTGCTGGTGTGTGTGGTTCTGCCACACACACTGGCACCTGGGCTGCCGTTATTCGCGGTTGTCAGTCCTGGCAGCATGGGAGCGGTTCAGACATGTCTCGGGTAAGTGGTGTTTTCATATGGTCCTGCTCATTATATGAGACCTTATGGTACATAATAATTTATAATATAGCGTTAGGGACCCCCCTATAGAGATTTGCTGTGACGGGGCAGGGGGGCTCAAATCATTGATCAATCATTTGCAAAAAATCTCATTGAATTGTTACAGTAGGAATGAATTTGTGAATGTTTCACTTTTTATTTCATCATTGTTGCATGCCATTTCTAAGCAGTGCTGGCTCCCCTCCTTTTTGCGTTAAGATAGCTGAAGGTACACAAAGCATTCTGAGTCTATTTAGAGAAGTCCATACCCTCCTTTGTCATGTTGGTAAGTGGTCTTGTTATGGCAGAGAGATTCCTAATAAACTTCCTGTAATAATTAGCAAACCATAAAAAGCATTGTAGAGCTTAAAGGTTCTCAGGATGGTCCAATTTCAAAATAGCCTGTACTTTAGAGGGATCCATCCGAAAACCTGTAGCAGAAACAATTTACCAGAAAAAAGGAAGTTCCTGAACACTGAGCACACATTTTTCTAGCTTAGCAATTCCGTGAATATATGAGAATGTTGTCAATTACAAATTTCGTTAACAGATGAGAAAACTCAACAAAATGCTAGAAAACTGCAGGCACGTTGGTTAGACCGAATGGCATCACCAAATTTTCAAAGTGCCCTTTCAGCATGTTGAGCGTTGTCTTCTACTCATCCCCTTGTCTGACCCCGATCAGATTGTAAGCCCCCCTAGCCATCTAGCACCAGCAATCTGAATAAATAGGTCGGGGATGAGTGGCAGGGTGTCATGGTTCCACCTCCCCATCCACATGGCTAGAGGGCAGAGCCTTCTCTTGGGCCTCACTTCCGGAGCTTGGATGCTTTAAATTCTGTCATCTCTGGTGAACCAGCGCCGGCTATAACCTTAGCACGGCTTTGCCTGTGATTGCTGGTCCCTGTAAGTGTTTCCTCTTCTGTCCTTCCCCTGTGCTCTGTCTGTGTTCTGTCCCACCTTCTTCCTTCCCACAATAGCCCCAGTCGTTCCCCTTTCTCCTACCTCTCCTCTCGGTTGCTTCCTCTGGTGCTGACCTTGGCCTGACCTCGACCCCGCTTTTGCTTGTTTCTCCAGTCTTCTTTCTCACTGTACTGTGTATGACCTGGCCTGCCTGACCATCCCCCGCACGCCCTGTGGCCTCTGTTTTCTGGCTGACTTTGCAGGGCAGTGCTCCAGCATACACTGTGTGTCCACCTCCATGCTGATTCAGCTCTGTGTAGTGTATTTTCCTGCAGGGCTCCAGCTCCCCCTGGTGGTACCCTGACACAGGGGATACGGATCACAAAGCAATAACTGGTTAAGCGCACGGAAGTCCAGGCACGATCGTACTGCACCATCCTTCTTATAAAATAAGAGGAAAACTCACAGCCGTAGGAGATGAGATGGCCTAATGTGTCCATTAGCCAAATTTTCCGTTACATACTCTTTAAGAGCTATTCTCTCAGGGTCCGACATGTGATACAGTCTGCAATTGGGCAACTTTGCCCCTAGCTTCAACCTTATGGTGCAGTCATAACGTCTATGTGGCAGCACTCCTGACAACCCCTCTCAGAGAAAACATCACCAAAATCTGAGAGTGGATCCAGAAGATTAATGGTTATCGCCGAAATACAGGTTCCTAGACTGTCTTCCTTACAAGAGCTCCATTTAACCCCTTCACAACCTTTGACGGATACATCCGTCATGGTGCCCTGGTACTTAAAGACCCATGACGGATCATGGCGAATCGTGGCGAAATCGCAGCACCGGAGCCTCGGTGACTGCAATCAGTTCACACAAAACGCAGATTCGGGAAGGAGAGGACCTGTGCCTGACCTCAGGAGGGGTGGTGCCTCCTCCCTGGACCTACGGAGGCTGTGATTGGCTAACGAACGCCGCTCAGCCAATCACAGCCACTGTAATGTTTCAGCCATTGAAAATGTCTGAAATATTGAAATCCAGCCATGATCAGTGCAGCTATAGCATTGACCATTGGCTGGAGTTGGGTGACCTCAGCTTGATCACCCTCCCCCAGCTCCAGCAGCTCTGATTGGAGAGACTGGCCTTGTCACCGATCTCTCCAATCACCGTGGACCTGTTGCCAGTGACCACCCCCCTCAGCTTCACTTGTCAGTCTTGGAGCATGCCAGTATAGTGTATACAATACAATGGCAGGGCGACAAGCAGTCCCATGTTGTCATGAGACCAGAGCATGGGACCCGTAAGTTGCAGCGCTGCCATTGTACTATATCAAACCGGCGAAAAGCCTCATGATCCGCCGCCGCCGCCCTCCTCCATCTGCCACCGCTCTCCCCGATCTGCTGCCCTCACCCCCACCTCTCACCCTCGTGATCGGCTGCCCGCCCCCTCCCCCTCGTAATCGACTGCCCACCCCCTCCCCCTTATGATCGGCTGTCCGCCTCCTCCCCCTCATGATCGGCTCGACTTTGGACAGGACTTCTTTTTTCCATCCCACCTAGACCCCCCTTTTTGCAGCACATCCATGCGTGCGCCCTGATTTATTTTTTTTATGTCATAAGGGTCTAGTTTCCAAAATGGGGTCACATGTGGGGGAGATCCACTGTTTCTGCACCTCAGGGGGTCTCCAAACACAACATGGAATACGCTAATTATTCCAGACAATTTTGCGTTTGAAAAGTCAAATGACGCTCCTTGCATTCCGAGCCCTGCTGTGCGCCCAAACATTTGATTTCCACTACATACGTGTGTTCTAATACCTGGTATGTCAATTCATGCACTCTACTTTTGCACTATATCTGACCTGTTCTTTCTTTGCTTCAATATCTTCCTGACATCCTCCAGCATCTCACTGTGATCTTTCTTCCCCTGTTTTGCACCCTCCTTTTATGACCTTTGTTTATTTTGCCTATGTGAAGCTGCATCTAGTTTTTTTGATTGAGTGATCAAGGGGTTATTCTTGTACCCCACCCCTTCACAGCTGAGTGCACTTGTATGTGTATATACTGGGGCAACTAAAAGTCAGCACCAGACTTTTTCTGCACCATGACAAGTATGCACCATATAAGTATGATGCATTGAATTAGGCCAGAATTGGGCCGGAAGTGACCGGAAGGTAACTGCATACATAGACTCTGTAAACAATGTTTGTGTTTCTATTCACTTTCACCTCTATAATACTTCACTTTTTACTGCACCCTCTGATCCCTAAACCCAGTAATGAGCTATTCATCTCTCCCTCCATCCTCCCCACCCATCTTACCTTCCCCTCAGATATTTTCCTCCACATTTCACCCAGTGTCTCCAGACACACACGTCCATCTCATGGCCTCTCCTGGTCCCACTTACTAACACTCTCACTGCTTCTCCTCACTGCTGGGGATATCTCTCCAAATCCTGGTCCTCCTCACCACATTCCTATTGTCACTCAAACCCTCTTCAACAACCTAACACAAATTTCCGCAACCTCGAAAACCTCATACCCATTCACCCAGCCCCCGCTCCCCCAGTCCCACTAACAGGAGCTCTATGGAACGCTCGCTCTGTCTGCAACAAACTATCCTACATTCATGATCTTTTCATCACTAATAAACTCTCCTTCCTCGCCATCCCAGAAACCTGGCTCACTCCCTCTGACACTGCCTCTCCTGCTGCACTTTCTTATGGCGGTCTCCAACTCTCTCACACCTCCCGCCCCAGTAACAAGCATGGTGGAGGAGTTGGTTTGCTCCTGTCCGACCAATGCTCCTTTACCCCAATTCTACTACCACCCTCTGTTACTCTTCCCTCTTTTGAGGTGCACTCCGTACGCATCTACGCCCCCTCCAACCTTCAACTGGCTGTCATTTACCGCCCTCCAGGGCCAGCCACTGCCTTTTTTGACCATTTCACCACCTGGCTACTACACTTCCTTTCCACCGACATCCCCGCCATCATCATGGGTGATTTCAACATCCCCATTGACACTTCCCACTCATCTGTCTCCAAACCTCTAACACTCACTTCCTCCTTCGGCCTCACCCAATGGTCTTCTGCAGCTACTCACAAAGATGGCCATACGCTGGACCTCATCTTCACTCGCCTCTGTTCCCTATCTAACCTCTCTAACTCACCTCTCCCCCTGTCTGACCACAACCTACTCACATTCTCTACCCTCTTTTCTCCAAGTATGCAACAAAACTTCCACACCCTCGCAGAAATATCAAACACATTGATTTACACGCCCTTTCTCAGTCCCTTCTCCCCCTCACAGACATTACATTTCTACATGATGCAGATGCCGCTGCAACTTTATATAACACTACAATCTCTGCAGCTCTCGAATCAGCTGCCCCCCTCACACACACCAAAACCTGCACAATCAACAGGCAACCCTGGAACACGAGGCAGACTAAAGAACTAAGACGGGCTTCCAGAATTGCTGAGCGCAGATGGAAGAGGTCTCATTCCACTGAGCACTTCGTTGCATATAAAGAGTCCCTCACCACTTTCAAGTCCACACTCACTGCTGCAAAACAAACCTACTTCTCATCCCTCATATCTTCTCTCTCTCACAACCCTAAACAGCTATTCAACACTTTCAATTCTCTCCTCCGTCCTCCGGCACCACCTCCCTCTCCTCTCCTCTCAGCTGAAGACTTTGCCTCTTTCTTCAAGCAGAAGATTGACAACATCAGAGCAAGCTTTGGCCCACAATCACCACAGCCCCTCATCATAGCTACTCATCCCTCTTCCTCCAAATCCAGCTTCTCCACCATGACAGAAAACAATCTCTCCACTCTACTCTCAAGATCACATCTAACCACCTGTGCACTGGACCCGCTCCCATCGCACCTCATCCCCAACATCACCGCAGTTCTCATCCCAGCCTTAACCCATCTCTTCAACCTATCACTAACAACTGGTGTATTCCCTTCATGCTTTAAACATGCCTCTATTACACCCATCCTCAAAAAGCCCTCCCTTGACCCATCCTCTGTGTCAAACTATCGCCCCATATCCCTTCTCCCCTACGCCTCAAAACTACTGGAACAGCATGTCCATCTTGAATTGTCCTCACACCTCTCCTCCTGCTCCCTCTTTGACCAGCTACAATCTGGCTTCCGACCGCATCATTCCACTGAAACTGCCCTAACTAAAGTCACTAATGATCTACTAACCGCCAAAGCCAAGTGACACTACTCTATCCTCCTCCTCCTGGACCTGTCCTCTGCCTTCGACACAGTAGACCATTCCCTCCTACTACAGATTCTCTCATCTCTGGGCATCACAGACTTGGCCCTATCTTGGATCTCCTCATACCTAACCGACCGAACTTTCAGCGTCTCCCATTCTCACAGCACTTCCTCATCTCGCCCCCTATCTGTCGGTGTCCCCCAAGGCTCAGTTCTTGGACCCCTGCTGTTCTCCATCTACACCTTCAGCCTGGGACAGCTCATAGAGTCCCACGGCTTCCAATATCATCTCTATGCCGATGACACACAGATCTACCTCTCTGGACCTGATATTACCTCTCTACTAACCAAAATTCCACAATGTCTGTCTGCTATGTCATCCTCCTTCTCTGCGCGATTCCTAAAGCTTAACATGGACAAAACAGAGTTCATTGTCTTTCCTCCTCTTCACTCATCTCCTCCAACAAGCCTTTCCATCAAACTTGATGGTTGCTCACTCTCCCCAGTCTCACAAGCTCGTTGCCTTGGAGTAACCCTCGACTCTACTCTATCCTTCAAGCCACACATCCAAGCCCTCTTCACCTCATGCCGATTACAACTCAAAAACATCTCCCATATCCGTGCTTTCCTTAACCAAGAATCAGCAAAAACATTAGTGCATGTCCTCATCATCTCCCGCCTCGACTACTGCAACCTCCTGCTCTCTGGCCTCCCTTCCAACACTCTTGCACCCCTCCAATCTATCCTAAACTCTGCGGCCCGCTTAATCCACCTCTCCCCTCACTACTCCCCAGCCTCGCCACTCTGCCAATCCTTTCACTGGCTTCCCATCGCCCAACGACTCCAGTTCAAAACATTAACCATGACATACAAAGCCATGCACAACCTGTCTCCTCCCTACATCTGTGACCTAGTCTCCCGGTACCTACCTGCACGCAACCTCAGATCCTCACAAGATCTCCTTCTCTGCTCCTCTCTTATCTCCTCTTCCCACAATCGCATACAAGATTTCTCCCGTGCATCCCCCATACTCTGGAATGCTCTACCTCAGCACATCAGACTCTCCACTACAGTGGAAAGCTTCAAGAGGAACCTCAAGACCCACCTTTTCCAACAAGCCTACAACCTACAATAGCACTCAGTCCAGTAGACCACTGTGCAACCAGCTCTGTCCTCACCTATTGTACCATCACTCATTCCCTGTAGACTATGAGCCCTCGCGGGCAGGGTCCTCTCTCCTCCTATACCAGTCTGTCTTGTACTGTTAATGATTGTTGTACATATACCCTCTCTCACTTGTAAAGCGCCATGGAATAAATGGCGCTATAATAATAAATAATAATAATAATAACATATGAGGTATCTGTGTACTCAGGAGAAATTGCACAATACATTTTATGGTGCAATTTTTCCTGATACCCTTGTGGAAAAAAAAAGCTACCTGGTTGAATTAACAATTTCGTGGTAAATTTTTTTTTTTATTTTCACGGCTCAACTTTATTAACTTTTGTGAAGCCCCCAGAGGTTCAAAGTGCTCAATAAACATCTAGATAAATTCCATGAGGGGTCTAGTTTCCAAAATGGGGTCACATGTGGAGGAGCTCCACTGTTTATGCACCTCAGGGGGTCTCCAAACACAACAAGGAATACGCTAATTATTCCAGACAATTTTGCGTTTGAAAAGTCAAATGACACTCCTTGCGTTCCGAGCCCTGCTGTGCACCCAAACATTTTATTTCCACTACATATGAGGTATCTGTGTACTCAGAAGAAATTGCACCATACATTTTATGGTGCAATTTTTCCTGATACCCTTGTGAAAAAAAACCTACCTTGTTGAAGTAACAATTTCGGGGTAAAAAAATTTTTTTTATTTTCACGGCTCAACTTTATTAACTTTTGTGAAGCCCCCAGAGATTCAAAGTACTTAATAAACATCTAGATAAAATCCATGAGGGTTCTAGTTTCCAAAATGGGGTCACATGTGGGGGAGCTCCACTGTTTCGGCACCTTAGGGGCTCTCCAAATGCAACATGGTGCGGCTAACGATTCCAGCTAATTTTCCGTTCAAAAAGTCAAATGACGCTCCTTCCCTTCCGAGTCCCGCCATGCGTCCAAACTGTGGTTTTTCGCCACATATGAGGTATCTGCTTGTTCAGAAGAAATTGCCCAACAAATTTTGGGGGTTAATTTAATCCTGCTACCCTTGTGAATATGCAATATTTGATGCTAAATTAACATTTTTGTTGCAAAAAGTAAAATGTTCATTTTTTCTTCCACATTGCTTTAGTTACTGTGAAGCACCTGAAGGGTTAATAACCTTCTTGAATGTGGTTTGGAGTAACCTGAAGGGTGCCATTTTTGGAATGGTGTCACTTTTGGGTATTTTGTGTCATGTAGACCTTTTAAAATTGCTTCAAATGTTATGTGGTCCCTAAAAAAAAGTGGCTTTGTAAATTGTGTTGTAAAAATGAGAAATTGCTCATAAACTTTGAACCCCTATAACTTCCTTAATTTTTTTTTTCCCAAAATTGTTCTGATGTAAAGTAGACATGTGGGAAATGTTATTTACTAATTATTTTATGTCATATGTCACGTTGGTTTTAGAGCATAAAAATCCAAAGTTTGAAAATTACAAAATTTTCAAAATTTTCGCCAAATTTCCGTTTTTTTCACAAAGAAGCGCCAAAAATATCGGCCTAAATTTACCACTAATATGAAGCCCAATATGTCATGAAAAAACAATCTCAGAATCACCAGGATCCGTTGAAGCATTCCAGAGTTATAACCTCATAAAATGACACTGGTCAAAATTGCAAAAAGTGGCCTGGTCTTTAGGGTCAAAATTGGCTGGGGGCTGAATTATGCCTTGGGTTTTCATGTAAACAATAGGGTTGTGTAATGCAAGCCAGGGGAGCCTAATACAATTTGTGCATCGAGATCTTTAAGCACATAACTTGATGTGTGCTCCGAATGGAGTACCCATATGCGGAGCTCCAACCCCTGTACACACTCAACAAAAGTCCCTTGAGAAAGAGGTGATGAGTCAATGCCAAATATCTGTACTGGACTGAATAGCTCCTTCACCACTAACCCAGAAGACCATGCAAACTGTTCATAAATTATGTTTGCCCCTGAACTACAATTCAGAAACACCATAATAGGGACATCTAGGCTACCAAACTTAACCCTTGCGGGTATAATACATTGAGACACCATAGTGGAGGAAATATCTAGAACCAGGTTGGAATCCCCCAACCCACCTAGGTCTACAAGTTTTTCGATTGCCGTTTTACTTTGGGTACAGAGGGACAGGTACTAACAAAATATCTCTTTTTGCCACAGTAAAAACAAACTCCTCCCCTTTTAGCAGTAGTGAAACTTTTCCTCTCATGGGGCGTCCCTCCAAACTGCATGGGCTTGGCTGAGGCCTCTGCCAGTAATGTCAGTACAGTTACCCATTCCCTGAAAATCATTCTAGGAGGGGCAGTTTAGGTTCAAATGATCCAGCAACCAACACGTATTGCACCAGTGTGGTGGACTGCGCTTGCTGCTATACTGCCCCCTTTAATTCAGGCACCTGGAAAGACAGGGCTTTCAACTTCCTTGACAATGCAAAAACTGGGTCCATGCTGAAAATTTAAGTGTGGCCAGCTATAATGTCACAATGACTATGGGGATAGCAGGAAACCAGGGCTCCCAAGCTGACCCTCAGAATAGGAGGGCCCTATGCTATCCCTAGTCTCAGGTATGCCGTTAAAAGTGGGGATGTCAGAGTGTCCTTCCTGGTCCTTCTCATGAGCAACCCTGATCTGCTACTCCCTCCCCCAAGAGGAGGGACCAGGACAGGAGTGAGATTAAACCCACAAAAATAGACAGACAGGGGAAACCAAAACTCAATCACATAGCACACACTCACAGAGGTGTCAGATAATAAAAGATAAGGAGGAAAACAAGAGTAGAGAGGACAGACAACAGTTAAATTAGTCTGGGACACCAAACCACTCAGACCAATACAATATAACCTTTAGCTGGCATGGGTAGAAGATTTTATCCAGCTTAAATATGAGAGGAGCAGATGTGATTGGCTTCCTGACAACATGTGATCAAAGGAGCCTAATAAGCAGATTATCAGAGGTTAACTCTTGCTAGCCTGACTATAACTGAGCACACAGCAGGTCGATACCCGAGTCTACCTCTTTTGATCAGAGATACCATGGAAACCATTAGCAGAGTGTCAGAATCTGCAATGTGAACATAACCTGACGCCACCATGATAGTTGGCAAAGTTCGTACAAAACTCTGTGTGACAATAGCTCATACGACAATAGTACATTTAAGGTTCTAAATTGCATCCATTCCCAGAAACTGAACTTTAATCAAGTGTGCCAACTAGGGGGCTCAGTGCAAAGTATGCATGGCCAAGAAGCTAAGTGCACCATTTTGCAGTTTTGTTCTTCATGCCTCTGCCTTCCTCACTGGTGATTAACAGCAATGTCTTTCCTAGCAAGTTCATTGTCTGCATACTCTCAGACAAGCCAGCACTGTCAATCATCAATGAAGGAAGCAGGGAATGCAAAACCAGTGGGCAGGAAAGTGCACTGAGCACATCCTAATTAGCATATTTAATTAAAATTCAGTTTCTGTGTAAAAGAAGCAACATTTAGAATACTATAGGTGCAATTTTATAGGGACTTTATCACCTACAAGTCTTATATTATACTGTCTATTTGAGCTGAAATAATCTCTTAGAGTATTGTGATTTTTATATATATATATATATATATATATATATATATATATATATATATATACATATATATATATATATACTGTGCATATATATAGTACAGACCAAAAGTTTGGACACACCTTCTCATTCAAACAGTTTTCTTTATTTTCAAGACTCTGAAAATTGTAAATTCACATTGAAGGCATCAAAACTATGAATTAAAAAATGTGGAATGAAATACTTAAAGTGTGAAACAACTGAAAATATGTCTTATATTCTAGTTTCTTCAAAGTAGCCACCTTTTGCTTTCATTACTACTTTGCACACTCTTGGCATTCTCTTGATGAGCTTTAAGAGGTAGTCACCGGAAATGGTTTTTCAACAGCCTTGAAGGAGTTCCCAGAGATGCTTAGCACTTGTTGGCCCTTTTGCCTTCACTCTGCGGTCCAGCTCACCCCAAACCATCTCGATTGGGTTCAGGTCTGGTGACTGGGGAGACCAGTTCATCTGGCGTAGCACCCCATCACTCTCCTTCTTAGTCAAATAGCCCTTACACAGCCTGGAGGTTTGTTTGGGGTCATTGTCCTGTTGAAAAATAAATGATGGTCCAACTAAACGCAAACCGGATGGAATAGCACGCCCCTGCAAGATGCTGTGGTAGGCATGCTGGTTCTGTATGCCTTCAATTTTGAATAAATCCAAAACAGTGTCACCAGCAAAGCACCCCCTTACCATCACACCTCCTCCTCCATGCTTCACGGTGGGAACCAGCCATGTAGAGAATGGATGTTCACCTTTTCCACAAAGACATGGTGGTTGGATCCAAAGATCTCAAATTTGGACTCATCAGACCAAAGCACAGATTTCCACTGGTCTAATGTCCATTCCTTGTGTTCTTTAGCCCAAACAAGTCTCTTCTGCTTGTTGCCTGTCCTTAGCAGTGGTTTCCTAGCAGCTATTTTACCATGAAGGCCTGCTGCACAAAGTCTCCTCTTAAAAGTTGTTCTAGAGATGAGACGGTGTGTCCAAACATTTGGTCTGTACTGTATATATATATAATATATTACACAATTACTATCAAAACAATATATTTTGTTTTACGTATATTTTGTTATAAATTTTTTAAATGTACAAAATATATAAACCAGATTTTTGGCATTTCTTCACGTAGAAACGATTTTTAAGTTTGTGCACCAATACTATTTTGAAGAGTAAAACAGATCCTGGAAACTATTATGGTGATCATCATAGCAATTTTCAATAATATAGAGCAGGAAGCCTCAAGTTGCAATAGGAAATAGTATCATCAAGACAGACTACTCCACATGAAACAAAAAATGTCTTTAAGGTCACAATCTGTTTTTTTCAATGCGCCCCTAAATAATGGCGTGTAAGGTCTTTTCTGTGTCCTATGTACATGCTTTCAAATTCATTAGGAGTTTAAATAAAATTAGTAAATGGGAAAGTTATCCATGTTTTTGGAAAACAGAAAAACGATGTTGCAACTTATCGTAAAACCTTAATACAGTCCCTTTAACACCTTCACTATTTCCATACAATGTTCAGTATCTTGGAAAGATAGGAGCTGTTTTCATGTCTTTGTCTTTGGCTGATTTTTAAAATTTTCTTTACGTTTTCCTTACTTGTATGTTTCATTAAAGATTTTCTTTTACAATTAGGTGGATATAAAAACATCTGATCACCGCAACAGTACTCTCATGAAAACAACAGTAAAGATATGTAAAAATATGCTGATAATTTTCTGAAGCCTATTCAAGGCAGAATATTAATATATCTACAGTCCAAGCATAAGATAGGCAAGAGGACTACAGTACAAAGAAACTGCAATGCCCACACCAGTGTCCTTGCACTGCACTGAACCCTTCTCCTGGCAGGGACCCTGGCACATTCACCCTCCCAGCAGCTCAATCGTAGTGCCTGCTCTTGTTCTTGTTTCTGGCTCCCAGATCCTGTACACACCGCACAGGTCTCCCATGAGCATGCTTGTGAGTCTCCCTGCTCTGAAAGGGCTAGCATGCCCTAACCTGGAAGTGCCTCTCAGCCTATTGCTGAGAGGCACTTGGTAATTAAGGCATCATCCTGTTAGATGGGCGGCGGGGTGCTTTGGTACTCTTGGCAGTTGCTGCCTTCGGGCTGCAGGCAGCCCTGGGTCACTTCTGTGCTCCGCCACCGCCTCTCCAAAGCAGGAAAAGGGTTGCTGGGACTTGTAGTGCAGGACACCTTATTTATGGCCAGAGGCCAGGACTGTTTCTCTTTTCTTCTGGGCACTTCCCAGCTGCCGATTGCAGCAGGCCCCAGTGTTCCCAAACACCACTCACTGACACAGTCTCTTCTGAACACAAGTATTTGTTTACTTGTCACATCTCGCCTTAGACAGGCACACCCCTTTCTAGTTAAAGGGAACATCATCCTTAATAAATATCATCCTTTGGACATACGCTCTGGTATTCCTCTTCGGTCATTACCATTAGCGACTGGAGCCACTCTTAATTTGTACATTTTTCTGGCCAACCACTTCCCTGGTACTTGGGCCCCCAATAGGGTCCTTAAGCTCCTTTTCCTCCCCTTCAGCTTCACTATCCACGGCAGATTCAACCGTCTTTCCCCTGACTGAGGGGGTTCATTCTGTATCTGCCAGAGAATGGTCACCACACCGGGCCCCACTACGTGTCCAACACCCAGATTTGGCCCAGAAAACCACGCCAAATCAAAGTTATTGGGATTTTCTTCTTCACGCCTCTCACAGACTCAGTCTGCTCCTCTCCCTCAGGGACTCTCCTCTCCAACTGACTTCTTAACGCTCTTTTTCTAACTAGCCCCTCCCCTTCACTAACTCCATCCAGCCCAGGAGCACTAGGGAAGGAGCATACACACTGTGGCCACCTAGTGGCTGCTTACCAATAATACACACTATATCAGAACAACATACAGTATTTTGCCGGTTTTCAGGGTGGGCTGAGCCCTGCACCCCCCTTACATTCCTCCCTCCTTTAAGCTTGGCCTCCTGGACAAGCATGCTTCAGACCTGCAAAAAAACAAAAGCAAAGACAAAATCCACACGGCAATACAATTACATTCTCTGCAATATACTTCTCATAAAAAATTTATTTTCCTAAATTTCAGCAGTTGCCATAATCCGTAGAGTCGACCCGGTAACACCTCAAGCCCGTGGCCCTGTAAGAGCCCGAGTCCTCAGGGGCTCGCACCCGGGAGTCCATTTACCTGAGCATTAAAACAATTACATAAAAACATTCATAAGAGGTTCAGGTGCATTGAGTCCACTTCTCTCGGGCACAGTCCTTAAAATATTGCGAACAAGTACAATAACCGAAAAAAAAAATGGAAAAATCTATCGCAACCAAAATTGGCAAAGTAACGTATGCAGGCTTTCACAGTACTCAAAACTTCTTCTCCAGCAGAACCTAGTGAGTCTACAAGTCCATGGTCCATGGGTGCAGGGCCATGGACTAGTCCTTCAGTTTCCATCTCTCCTTAACACTTAGTCCCCTCACTTGCCCAGTATTGCCCGCCAGGCAGAGTCTCAGTTCCATAGGGCATAGGATAAAGGTTATACAGTCCATATGTTGCAGATGACAGTCCATAAGACTTAAAGGGGCAGTCCCGATATTCCAGGAGAGGGGGGGCACAAGATGCACAACAGAACTGGGAGGGGGAAAAAAATTAAACATCTGGGGCCACTTCTCTAGCCCAAAGAAAACTTTAAGAGAACACAGGGCCTCCTGGCCTCTCACCCTCAGGGATGCAGAACAGTCCCTTAGCACTTCAAACAGTGGGGGGGACAACATACTTCAGCGATTGTTAGGTATACTCACAGCAGAACAATTCCTCTTCTCCTGGTGCAAAAGTCACAACAAGGGCTTAGCATCGCTGACTCCAGCTTTACACTGTGCTTTACACTGCAGCCGCTCTCACATACATCTTGGCTGTCAGTAGCTCCAGTCCTAGATCCAAACTGGCCAGGGGACCTCCAACTCCATCAGGCCTCCTGGCTGCAGTGCCGCTTCTTGCAGCTGCAGTCAATTCTTCCAGGCTACATGCACAGGGCTTCCCCCAACTGTGCACTTATCTTGACTGTGTATCAAAATAAGAGGGACCACAAGCGGCTTTTATAAAAGAAAATAATACGTTTTAAAAAACAGTGTGCAGTAACTCCCAATTTTGATACCCAGCCAAGATACAGCTCAACAGCTGGGGGATGTAATTCTCAGATTGGGGAGAGCCATGCTAATTGGGCCACCCCAGACTAAAAATAGCAGCCTGCAGTCAACCAGGATTTCTGCATAAATTACATGGGGCAATCCCAGAACTTTACCTAGCTCTTCCCGATTGCCCTTGTGCAGTAACAATCGGGGTAAAAAGGGGTTAATGACGGCTCGAGCTGCCACTAAGCCCTAAATTAGTAATTGGGAGGGTCTATAAGACCCCCCCATTACTAATCTGTAAGTGAATAGAAATAAATACAAACACCAAAAAATCCTTTATTTGAAATAAAATACAGAAAAAACACCCTCTTTCACTAATTTATTAACCCCAAAAGATCCAGGTCCGACGTAATCCACACAATGTCCCACAATGATTCCAGCTCTGCCACATCTAAACTGAAAGTGTGAGGCCTTAGAACATGACAACATACTGTAACTTAAGACAGAGACTGAGTCGCAATGATCAGCGATAACGTCATTCAAGTTACTTGCGGTTAGAGCTGGAGATTCCCCCTCTCCTTCACCTGTGACTGCAGGTAACCTGACCTCAGAGGACCTCAATGAACTCAGTGACCTGCATCTCATGGCAAAAACTGTGTTTTTTTTGCCAAGAGATGCAGATTTGGTGCTGAAATTTCAAATGCATATTCCTGCGGTTTTGATGAGGGTTTTTTTTTTGCCAGAAGGTATAGATTTGGTGCAGGAATATGCTGTTGAAATTTCAGCCCATCACTAATTCTATGTGCTGCCTGTAACATGCTCGCACTGACAATGTGTGTGTCCACTCAGCTTCTACATTGTTAGTGTGGAATGAGGATTCAATTCACAAAGTGAATGCTGTCAATGAAGCTAAGGAGAAGTGCAGGGATTGTTAACTGTGGGGCGGGACGGTGCATAAAGCCCTCGGCCATGTCACGGGTGCAATGAGGGCTACTAATAAGCATATATAAAAAAAATAGGAGGTTTTAAGTAAAAGTAGTTAAATCTACACAGAACTATGATTTTATAGTGGCTAAGATCCCTATATGACTGTGTAAATAGTTTAATTTGAAGTCTGGGGTGATAGACTCCCTTTAATGTTTCAACCATCTGATGTGCTGTATTTTTTAATAAGCATTTGATGTGTTGGGGAGTCTGACACAGGCTTCTTCATAATTCTATCCTGTTATGCCACTTCGTGATAGACCCAGATGAATATTTATTTTCAAATGCTTGGGAAGAAAAAGCTACCTACATTAATATGAATTAAAACCCCGAGTGGAGGAGTTTAGTACTCTGCCTCCCTTATTATGAATACAGGCAGACTAATAGTCATGTCTATTCTTCTAACATTGTGTCCCTTTGTGTATTACTACTGGCAAAAAACGTACAAGTGGTGAATACGGGATTATGAACAAATGTGAGCAGTCAGGTGTGGGAGCAGGTCATAAAAAATAAAAATAGAATGCAACATTCAGTACCTAGAAGTTAAAAACTGAGCAGACACAAAAATAGAAACATCCATGAGTACCAGCAAAGTCTTAATATTTAGGTATATATGCACTTTACTGCATATATAGTACAAGACAATATCTCTTAAAGCGCAGCTGACATTTTAATTGAAAATAAGCAACTTTGTAATGTATCCTATCAAACAAATCTGCTTCTTTCTCTGCCAAAATTGATCAGTCGTTATCAACATTCTCATTTGAGGTAAAATCTGTATTCAGAGAAGACTTTCTTATTACTGAGATAGGAAATAGCAGTTGGTGCTGATGAGATTCTATGTAGAAAAAAAAGAGGAGGGGGCGGAGCTCTGCTTTCAGCTTCTTTCACTGCATCTAGATCCTTCCTCTGCCTCTAGCTCTTTCCTTTGCTTCACCCTCTTCCTCTAGCTCCTCCTCTGCCTCAAGCTACTTCCTCTGCCTCAAGCTTCTTCCTCTGCTTCTAGTTCCTCCCTCTTTCTCTAGCTCTTCCCTCTTCCTCTAGACCCTCCCTCTGCCTCAAGCCTCCTTCCTCTGCCTCTAGTTCCTCCCTCTAGCACCTTCCTCTGCCTATATCTCCTCCCTCTATCTCTTGCTGCTCCCCCTCTGCCTCTAGCTCCTTCCTTTCCCTCTAGCTCCTTGCTTTCCCTCTAGCTCCTTCCTCTGCCTCTAGCTGATCCCTCTGCCTCTCGCTCCTCCCTTCTCCCATCATCATAGAATCTCCTCCGTATCAGTGGGCATCTCCTATCTCAGTAATGGGAACGTCTTCACTGAATACAGATTTTACCTTAGAATGGAGAATGTTGCTAATGACTGATCAACTCTGGCAGAAAAAGAAGCAGATTTGTCTGATAAGATATATTACAAAGGTGCTCATTTTCATGTTTACTATTGATTTATGAAATAAAGATTAAAACAACAGTTACACTTTAAATATAGCATTAATTACCAATGATAATGCTACATAATCTTTTTCTAAAGCCAACGTTTTCACCAGTGCCTAAGGAAATCCCTAATCTACCTATTTTCAGAAATAGTTGATGTCTCAACTCCTTAAGAAAGCGCAAGTCTCTTAAATATTGAAAAGCTATCATCTTGATCGAAGCTCCAAAACCCTTAGGCTCTTAGTGAGTTAAATGCCACTTAGTGATATGTCTCAGCTATACAAAAGGAGACAGATGTTTGTGTTTTCTAGTGACTGAATACAAATATTTTCACACATTTTACTATAATACTCATCATCATCATCGCATTTTAAATGCTAAATCTCCTTTTCTCATTCTTTCTTTCTCTCGCTCCGTTACTACAATAAAACCTACTTTCAACTCCAGATGAATGCCGTCAAGTTATGTGGCTTGTATTGTTGACCTTCACATTTTGTATCCAGATCCAGCCAGGCAATGTGCTTTTTATTAGTTGATTATTGGTCCTAACAATCTTAAAATACATAAAATAACACAATTGGAGAGATTTAAATGCCCTTTTAGGCTTTACAATCAGTGCAGATTATTAGCCATATGGCTGAAAAACCATACAATTTTTTCTGCCTGATCATCAAAGGGTTGAAAACTTTGCATCTTGTGTGAAAGAGGAAGGGTTAAGATAATATTTTTTCTCTACTTATAACCCACATGGGAATTCTCAATAAAAACATGAAAGTCAAATAGGTTACATCATTATTATAATATTACCTTTCTTCTTAATCTAAGCTCTCTGCCTGTCAACAGCAATGCACAAGATGAGGATACCAGTAACAGTGCTAATTACCTTGTAGAATGTGCTCTGAAAACCAATAATGTCATAAACCTAAAATAGCTTTTTTATCACGGTATTTTTCCAGCCTAAGGAGTATAACAAGAGCCAGGGCCTTATTATGACCCTTTCTAATTGACGGTGAAAAGTAAGCTTGAAAAAATGTAATGGTAATAATCATGAGTGTTTTCTGCATAAAACAATCCGTGCGCCGAGGTCAGGGATCAAGCACCCTAGGGCATACCTGTGTCACACACACTCGGCTCACACACAAAAGAAATTAACAGATTCTTCAAGTTGCTTTTATAGAGGTTAAATATTTTTAATGCCCAAAGACTGCTCAATTGCGATAAATATATTTGATGTTAGGTCATAATAAAAAATATTATTTCTTTCCCTGCGTAATACTTTTCTGTTTAAATTGAGAATTTTAGCATTTGTTATATTGAAAATGAAGTATAGCAGGGAAGAAACTAATCTCCTTTTTATTGTACAATGTGACAGTATGGCCCCTACTTACCATTTTGATCAGTTTTTCATTTTATTTAATAATTTTTGTACTTATCATAGCTGGATACATGCTATGTTTGGCATCAAACTGCCAAGCAATGTCCCCATAATATCAAACAATACCTAAACATTCAAGAAATAATATTAAAGTTCCTGGTAGTCTACCTGTCACCTTCGTCTCTCTTCAAGTAGAGACCAGTGACAGCCATTGGACTGAAGCTTCTCATCTGGCTTCCCTCATTTAAATGGGTTTCGTTTCTCTTGGCACTAAAGTGGTTAAGTGCCAGTTTTTCTATTGCAGCTTTTCAAAGCAGGTCCTTACTGAGTGATCAGCTGCACTTACTAAGTAGTCATGCCCTTCAGCTTTACATAGTGGTGTATCCCAGCATTCCCTGCTGAAGATACAAAGTCATTTGTTCTCTGGCTATCTTTGAGGAAGGTTCTGCAGGTCAAGCTCCTGTGCTCCATCTATTTCCTTTCATTTTTTCCCCCTGTTTGTCTTTGCTTCCCTGGTGTGCTGTTAGTGCAGCAGTGAGGTCTAGTGAATCCCACCTGCCCCTCACTAGTCAGGGTTCCTATAGGGTCTTCTGAGGGTCCCAGGTTACTGTTTGGCGACAGTTGCGGAGACTGGATAGTGACTGTTGAGAAGTGGAGGGACAGCTGCAAGGGAGGTTAGGAGGTGCCCACCTACCCCTCTCACTAGTTACAGGGCCTCCCATTGTTTTTGTGTCTCCTGTGCCCCCTTTCTTGTGTTTTTTATTGTGCATCAAACACACCTAGGTCTGAACGCACCTCGCCATGCTTGCTACACTTGACAAGCGGACACTACTGTAGAGAAAAGCATCATGAAAAATTTTCTTAGTGATTCCCTGTTAGTGTTGGAAAGCAAAGGGGTTGCATGCTACTTATCTCTATGGTTATGTGCGCACACTGAGCATTTGGTGTGGAAATTTTCTGCACCAAATCTGCATCTTCTGGCAAAAAAGCACAGCAATGTGGTGTGTTTTTGTTGCATTTTTGGTCCATTTTTGGTGCATTTTTTAAATCGGGGTGGATGGACTGAAAACGCAGGCAAAAATACACCAAGAATTGACATGCTGCAGATTATTTTCTGCACCGAATTTGCAAGGAAAAAATAAGCAACATGTGCACAAAACTTCACAATTCTCATTGACTTTGCTGGCATAAGGATAGACATGAAGTTTTGTGACAAACTGCACCAAAAAAAGCATACAAAATGCATAAAAAATGCATAAAAAACGCACTGTGTGTACATGGCCTGACCTCTTAGTTGTTTTGCTCTAATAAAAAACTGTACAAGTCAGGTATGCTCAATGTTTACTTTCTCCACAGCAATGAAGATGCAGATCAATGCAGAGAAGACAGAGCGGACAGTGCAGCAGTAAGTTGGAGAAAACATCACTGTGTAAATGAACATTCTTTACTACAACTACAAAAATGTGGAATGTGTGTTCCATTTGAGATCATTTTTGGTCCAAAAGCTGTTTTTCACCTCCTAAAGCTAGCCCTGGATTATATCAAGAAGTGTGCATTACATGTTTAAAATTGAATTTTGTTTCTAGAGACTAGAGACATTATTATAATAAGCATACCAGCATATTTTACAATTGGTATAAAGATGCATAAAGAGGTAGAAAGATAGCTAGATAGCTAGATAGATACATAGATATATAGAAGGCAGAACTTCAATACTGATGAAGCAAAAAGTTCAGGGTCTGTTTTAGTAATGTAACAAGAACCTGTCATGCGCAAAAACGCTGTTAATCTGCATATATGGGGTTAATCTGCAGGTTATTATCATTTGAAACCTGGCTGGTGCCTGAATATTGCACCCTACTGCTGGGAGGAAATTAACAGAGATCCTCTCACTGCTCTAGATTCACAGAGCAATGACTAAACCGCCTCTGAGACCACCCCCGTGTGTTCTGGATATGTTTTCCAGTTTGGGGCTCCCTCTTGTGGTCAGTGCTGGTGATGCAATTGATGTGTGGAGTGAAAGCTACACACCTGTGGAGGACTGGCAATCAGGGTCAGATTAGGCTATCTAACTGAGTAGTTTTCTCTTGTTACTTGCCGGTGGTCAATATCTCCTGTGTGTTAAGGACATTCTGTAACCAGCTCTGCTCACTACCAGAACAACCTCCCAGATAAGTGGTCTTTGTACCTTTGCTGTTTTTTTCACTCTCTTGGTGTTTTTTCTGCTTTAATACTAAGGCTTGATTCCTATTTTGTCTTTGTGGAGTTCTTGGTGAAATGGGATCATTCCCTCCTGGGAGTGTCTGTATATTTAGGTCCATGATTCTGCAAGGTATTGTGTTTGTCATGCTTGGTATTAATTCAATTCCTCATCTGTATTAGTGTTTTTAGTGTGTATTTTTGAATCCCAGTAACATCAACAGTGCTGATACAGTGGGGGAGGGGTTGTGTGACCTCAGGATTTTTCCGTTGTGTGACCTCAGGGTTTTTCCATATCAGAAGTGCTGGTATATATTAGGGGTTTTACAGCTGCAAACAGTTGCTCTTTTCTATCCTTTCCTGTAAAGATAGTTTGGGACTCACCTTTGCTGAAATCTGTCTTTTCTGGCCTTGTATTGTGTTTTTCTATATCACCGTAGCGTTTACATGTGGGGGGCTATCTACCTTTGGGGACTGCTCTGAGGCAGATTAGCTTTTTTTATATCCCTATCTGTGAGATTATTTAGTTCTCTGGCTTTGTCGAGGCGTCCAGGTCATCGTAGGCTCGCCCCACGGCTACTTCTAGTTGTGTGTCAGGATTAGGTCTGCAGTCTGCTAAGTTTCCAGCCACTCTGTTACCTTTTTGGGATTCTGCATTTTTTGATCCTCCTCTGTCCCTGAATCATAACACCCGTGTCTGAAACCCAATTGCTGCTGGGAGGACTAAATTTAATTTCTTCCCAGCAGCGAGGTTTAATTTGCAGGCTCCAGGCAGGTTTCTGATGCTATTAACCCCATATCTGCAGATTAATATTGCTTTGACACGTGACAGCCAGGTTCCCTTTAAGGGTCTTATTAGACTGGTTTCTCATTTGCTAGACAGACAGCCTCTTGTTTAATATACTACAAATTTCTAATACAAGTTAGCACAGGTTTATATCGTACATCATGATATGATTTTAGCATCCTTTGATATCTTCTTAGTTTCCATCTATTGATCATGACAGGGAATTGGATGCAATATTTAATAGACTCCAGAGAGTTAGATTTCTGATTCAATTTTTGCAAATGGTCGTTAGGAGAATTATTTTCTATTCGGCGACATTTAAATGCAGCTATGTGGGACAGCCATGGGTGCAAAAATAGTGGCTGCATACGTGGCCATCATTATGGAAGCCATTGAGTAGGAACTTGACTATGGCTACATGCGCACGCTGCTTCTTTGTCGTGTTCACAAACTGCAGCCAAAACTGCAGCCAAAACTGCACCTTGTCAGAGAGAGCCTGGAAATGTCACAAAAAATGTAGGTGCTTTTTTGGTGCGTTTTTGCTGCTTTTTTGGTGCGTTTTTGGCTGCAGTTTTGTCAACAATTGTTTCATGTATTTTTCAGTTCAAACAAGCCCATAAAGCTTGTTGAATTGAAAAAAAAAATGTTAGAAATAAATAAATAATTAAAAAAACTGGCGTGCGGTCCCCCCCAATTTTAATGCCAGCCAGATAAAGCCATACGGCTGAAGGCTGGTATTCTCAGGATGGGGAGCTCCACGTTATGGGGAGCCCCCCAGCCTAACAATATCAGTCAGCAGCCGCCCAGAATGGCCGCATCCATTAGATGCGGCTGTTCTGGGACTGTACCCGGCTCTTCCCGATTTGCCCTGGTGCATTGGCAAATCGGGGTAATAAGGAGTTATTGGCAGCCCATAGCTGCCAATAAGTCATAGATTAATCATGTCAGGCGTCTCCCCGAGACACCCTCCATGATTAATCTGTAAATTACAGTAAATAAAAACACACACCCGAAAAATCCTTTATTAGAAATAAAAAACACAAACACATTCCCTCATTACCAATTTATTAACCCCGACAAAGCCCTCCATGTCCGGTGTAATCCAGGATGGTCCAGCGTCGCATCCAGCTCTGCTGCATGGAGGTGACTGGAGAAGCAGCACACACCGCCGCTCCTGTCACCTCCACACAGCAACTGAAGACAGCCGCGGGATCAGCTGAGCTGTCACTGAGGTTACCCGCGGCCACCGCTGAATCCAGCGGTGGCCGCGAGTAACCTCAGTGACAGCTCAGCTGATCGCGCTACTGCGTGGAGCTGATAGGAGCGTGGAGGACGGGACTTTCAGCGGTGGCGGTGGCAGTGAGAGGGGTCCATCATCTCCCCTGTGCAGGGACAGCGGTACTTCGGGGAACACGTGGAGGACGGGACTATCAGCGGCGGTAGCTAGAGGGGGATGGACATTGGCAGCTGAAAACATTGATTTTTCCCTCTCGCTGCCGCCGTCGCTGATAGTCCCGTCCTCCACATCATCTCCCCTGTGCGTGCATGCTGGGGACAGTGGTACTTCGGGGAACACGTGGAGGACGGGACTATCAGCGGCGGTGGCAGCGAGAGGGAAAAATCAATGTTTTCAGCTGCCAATGTCCATCCCCCTCTCGCTGCCGCCGCCGACGCTGATAGTCCCATCCTCCACATCATCTCCCCTGTGCGTGCACGCTGGGGACAGCGGTACTTCGGGGAACACGTGGAGGACGGGACTATCAGCGGCGGCGGCAGCGAGAGGGGGATGGACATTGGCAGCTGAAAACATTGATTTTTCCCTCTCGCTGCCGCCGCTGCTGATAGTCCCCGTCCTCCACATCATCTCCCCTGGGGATAGCGGTACTTCGGGGAACACATGGAGGACGGGACGGGACCACTTGCCTGACCTCACTTCCTGACAAATCACCTGCGTTTTTGGTACCAAAACGCAGGTAAAAGGCAGGTAAAATGCACCACTTTTGATTAGCATGCATTTTTCCTGCGTTTTTGATGCCCTCATTGATTTCAATGGGTGACAAATGTTGACAAAAACGCAGGAAGAATGAACATGCTGCATTTTTTTCGTCACAAACTTTTGACAAAAAAAACGCTGACAAATAAACTGCAATGTGCGCATGACAAATCTGACTTCTCATAGACTTTGCTGGGAAGTCAAATGTCAGAAAGTTATGCTGACAAAACTGCAGCCAAAAAAGCAGCAAAAAAGCAGCAAAAAAAGCAGCGTGCGCATGTAGCCTATGTGTCCCACCTTCTCTGTGGATGTACAAATATGATGTTTTCTTCCATTGACAACATACATCGATTGAACTGCATGACTTCCATCATTATGTTGAATTGCGAATCACCATAAAGGGCCAGAAATTCTCAAATTCTCTTTATACAAAACAAGCTAAGAAAAATAAGCTGTTAAAATTCAACAGCCATCATTCTAAGAACATGATTAAATCATTGCTGTATTATCAATTCTTCCATAATAAAAGAATCATAAGTGATGAGAGTAAAGTAGCAGACTGCATTGCACATATGTCATCCAAGTTCCAGTTTGTGATTACCCAGAACATCTTTTACAAGAACATCTGGGGAGAGTGGGGAATAGAACTCATCTAATCTCTAACACTGCAGAATAGATGAGGAAAATTCTAGAAAATAGTTTCTATTTACAATTTAGTAGGAAAGTGACAAAATAGCCGGAAACATAGAGTGCCACTTGCCAATGCTATACAAATGTCCGCCTAAAACTTCGAAACTACCTAAGTGATTGTGACTAGTTTTGAACATTTACACTATTTATTGATGTGATTTGCTTTGCATGTCACTGTCTATATTGACTCATTTTTTACTTTCATTAATTTTCCATAATATATTTGGCTTACACTTTTGGTATATTGTATACTGGACATTGATCTCTATGTAATTAATCCCTATAAATATGTTCTCTATACATAGCAGCTCAATGGTTATATCCCATTTGTGTGTATCAGCTCACCGTGTATACGCTCACTCCTGGCTTCTCCTTGGAGCACGGACGGGCACTGCCACAGCCCAATATCGCAAGAAAAAAGGAGAAGAATCCAGCTCTTCAGGTGAGGAAAGCCACGATGTTTATTATAACATGCAGAAACAAGGTATACCATGACCAGCACTACGCGTTTCAGGTGAAACAATCACCCTTAATCATTTTAAGGGTGATTGTTTCACCTGAAACATGTAGTGCTGGTCATGCTATCCGTTGTTTCTGCATGTTAAAATAAACATCGTGGCTTTCCTCACCTGAAGAGCTGGATTCTTCTCTTTTTTTCAATGGTTAGAACTTTAACTTTGCAGCACTGGGGTCCTAGGTTCAAATCCGAAAAAATGACATCTGCATAGAGTCGGTATGTTCTTCCTGTGATTGTATGGATTTCCTCCAAAGACATACTGATGGGACAATGGCGTAACTAGAGTATGATGGGCCCCGGTACAAAGTTTAGACCTGAGCCCCCCCAACCATACACCGACACTTGTTGTACGGGATAATGACACTGACACTCAGGGTATGGGATAGTGTGGCTGACACTTGGCGCTTTTCCTCAGCACCCATGTT
The DNA here is from genome assembly GCF_048569485.1 of Anomaloglossus baeobatrachus. Lineage (NCBI taxonomy): Eukaryota > Metazoa > Chordata > Amphibia > Anura > Aromobatidae > Anomaloglossus > Anomaloglossus baeobatrachus. The sequence goes on along the minus strand of NC_134353.1, from coordinate 823,865,094 downwards.
TCCCATGATTTTAAATCCCTCTTTCTACCAGCACCCAGCTTTCCTATGTTCTGATATCCATTTTGTCCACAGCACCCACCAGCAGAGCGCTCCACTCCAGCATGCATCATTGCTTTGTGCAATGACAGGCGAGGGCTCACGGGCGAGGGGGGCCCGGTGCCATGGCTGGCACCAAGCCTCACTGACTCACAAGTCCCATAACGGCCACACGTTCCGCCACTGAAAAGTGCAGCCCTGCTCTCACTGAGAAGAGCCGGCTGCTTCTCTGCAGGGCATGCGCCGAGCCCTTAAACATCCGGGCCCGGTCGCACTCAGGATCCCTGCGACCACCATCGTTAAACCCTTGTGATGGAGAATTTAGCTTGTAAGAACCAAGGGGGACAGCGATGATCACGTTTCTAAAGTGCTGTATAATATAATATCTGTGAAATTAATGCCAATATATAAGAGAGTAAAATGCACTTTCCTTTGAGAAATCTTAATTATTTACTGAGCTGAAACATTGCCACACATGGGCTAATAAAGTCTTCGTTTTTAAGTATTTTTTGTAAATTTTTCCATTTTTTTATTTTGTATACAAGAGCCAATGGTTCAGTGATAAGACATTTGTGCCAGTGAGGATTATATACTAGTGCTGCTTCATCTCCTGGACTAGATAAATACATAATAGAAAGATCAATATCTATATAGATAATAGATAAATAGAAAGATGAATAGATAGAACGATAAATTCAGTTTTAGTTGTTTGGACAAATTTACTATTCACTTTATTCTTAATTGACTTGCACAGTATGACAGTATAAAAAAATAAGTTGCACTTAATGCGCCTAATATTATGTTATAGTGAGACGTTTTCCCTGGCACAGTGGCATTAATATTATGTGAAATATGCATTGGAAAACGTGCATGCTGGGTTTGATATGAATTATTCTCTTCCAATATACCTAGACAACTGTCATAAAGAATTACGCTACAGATTTAGTGATGTTAAGTGTCAATTGTAATTTGGTGACAGGCATTTTATTGCCTATGCATATTGCTCCGCTAGAATCTGCTTCTGAGTACAGAGGCCAGCATATCATTAAAACCCAGTGATCCTTTACTGATGACATAATTTGACTGGCAGAGAGAATGGCAAGGAACTGCATCATTTCACCTTCATAGAATCTGCTCTTTGTCAGGTAGGTATTTGACTTAAATTAGAAACAGTCCAGGAATTTTGGTGCAGTGAGTCGTTTGAGGATTTTTGGGGGGACAGTCATAGAAGACGATATTAGAATGCAGCCATTTCCAATTCTGATAGATTGGTGCCATGTACACGGGCTCACTGCTCTATAGACAGTCAGTTTTGCAATGAAGTTTTAAACCTTTGTTAAAATTAATTTGAATCCAGCAATTCGTGAGATTACTAGTGAAGCCTGTCACCAAAATAATAGGGGAGGCATAATCATGTCTCCTATCAGTTGTAGATATAATTATCAGCCTGGAGAGAAGGGTGCATGGTGAAAGGGAAGAGTTTATGTTTATTGAGACACAATTCAGGTCTAGAAATGACACATTATAATGGACAACTCTGGCACTGAAGCTGAAAATATTACACATTCATCATGCTGAGAATTTTGGATGAATCATTCTGAATTTATAAATAAATGTCCTCTGCTAAAATGCGACTGCAGCACCTTGGTGGTAGTACATTATTAATAATATATGCACATATACAGTATATACTGTATACTGCACATACACTCTATGGGGAAGAGTACTGGGACATATCACTTAATAATTGAAGTCCGCTTTTTCATTTATTCTCATAAAATTCAGCCCCCTGCCAGGCAATCTGATCTAACAAACATTTGTAAAATAATAGCTTATTCTAAAAAAAAAAGCTTAAAAGAACTGTTTAAAGAATTCAGTCCTCAGTGGTTGATACCTATTAATGGCTAACTGAAAAGATGGTAATAATAGCAAGCTTTCCAGACTACTCAGGTCTCTTCATCAGGCTCAGTATAACACAAAATCTGAAGAGTCACATATTTATACACAACAGGACATAGAATGTCCCGTTGGGGGTAGTAGCTGGGCGGTGCAGGGCGGTGCGCGGCCGGATGGCACTGTTGTACTCACTGTTATTGACACACACAAGTCTCTGGTAAACAAAGTTGATGGTGGTCGGTGCCCGCAGCTGGTGGCGTCTGGTCCCCCACCCGGTTCAGTGGTCTTGGCCTTTCTCCTGCACCGTGTAGTGTATTTGGTCCGCTCCCCGGCTGTATGTATGTCGGGAGAGCCCTTTTGCCTGCAGATGCTGGCCTGTGGGATCTCTCTGCCTCTGCGGTGGCTTCCTATCCCCCTCGGTGGGCTGTTGTCTTCAGTCAGGACTTGGGTGGGAAAGGACCTATAGTCCAGACCGCAATCAGTTAATTAACTCAGTCCAGTGGATTCTAGACCTCGTTTCAGGGTCTGAGTACCCCCGTATGCTCCAATTTCCGAGTCGGTTATCCGGGTCGGTACCGGCGGGCCACTACCCTGTCCTGGTCCACCATGGTTCCACCGAGCCGTCTTCCCGGCTTCTGCAGGCTAAGGCCACCGTCTGCCTCCTAGCCAAAGGTGCCCGGGCTCCACCCCGGCACCTGTCAGACTCCTCTCACTCCTGTACTGACTGACGACTTTTTGACTCTTTTCCTGCCTCAGGCCCTCTGGGCTTTTCGGTGGGCGTGGCCAACCACCTGGCTCCGCCCCCTGGTGTGTCCATTAAGCTCTGAGAGAGGTGACGAGGTGACTAGGTTTTAATGGTTGGCTGATGTTACCTTATTGGGAGACAGGTGTAATGTGGGGGTCTACCTGTGACTACCTGGCTAGTCCAGGGCATCACATTCTTACTGGAGGGATAGGCCGATGTAGATAGGGGGATAGCCATCATGATGCATGGGACTTCCGCGGTAACTGAAGCCATCCACCTGGGGGGCGGGTTCCGCTTGGGGTAGAAGTAGGAGCAAGCTTGAGTCAGTCTACCCGGGACATCAGTTTTGGGACACAACACCATGACCTTCTCTTCATTTTTCTCTTACACGGGGCCTAGGCTTGGAGCGGAACGCTCAGCTCGGGTTCCTTATTGCTGGAGGGGCAACTCTTTCAAAGAACATTTTCCAAACTCCGGTGGCTTCTTCCAACTTATCCTAGGTCAACGGGGCCCATCAAGGCGGTGACCAGGGCTACTGCGGCAGTGAAAACTGTGAGTAAAGACACCTGGAATCACAGCGGCCGACTTGGACTCTTATTACCGGCGTCGGCGCCCCGCACCTTGGTGCCAATGGCCACCGCCACTATTACTACTTCCCTCATCATCCTCCCCGGAAACCGCTCCACCTATGGGGAGCGAAACCATTTCGGCTACCATTACCATCTGCCACGGAGGACAGTGACGGCAGCGGTGGCCAATCCCTGGCCGCATACCGCAGGTGGCATCACTACAAACATCCACCTCCTATTCCCCTTCTATTGGTATACACCTCAAAACCGGTGCACGAAACCAGAGGCAGGCCACCGCAACATCCCAGACCTCCGTACCGGCCCGGTGACAAGTAAGCAGGTACGAGACCTGATATGGATCCCTGCCCCCTGTGTGCTACACAAGGAGTTTGTATGTTCTCCCCGTATTTGCGTGGGATTTGTCCCACACTCCAAAACACATACTGATAGGAATTTAGATTGTGAGCCCCAATGGGGACAGTGTTGCCAATGTATGTAAAGCTCTGTGGAACTAATGGCACTATATAAATGAATAAATATTATTGTTATATTGGGATAACCTGCTGACAGGATCCCTTTAACATACAAATTTTGCACATTATGTAGCAGCAGCCGTGTCATCACAGATTCCCTTGTATGAAATCACTCTATATTGCAGATAGTCTGCATTTCTATACTCAGCATTGTGACATTTATAATTTGCAGTGAAGAGGGCACAGCACAGCCCCTTTTAAAGTGATGCATGTTAACAGAGTAGCAGATTTGCTCTTTATATAGAATAATGCCCTTTTACTGACAGTGAAAAAAAATTGCTCAGCATTGAGTTCTACCAATTTCACATCATTTCACACCTATTTTCTAGCTCCCTGCTGTGAATCTGTTTCGCTGAAACTGTTGACAATGTTCACTTAATACTAGATTTCTCTTCTTCTTATAGGTAGCGCTCTTTTGACATATTTAGTTTTGCTTTTTACACAGACAAGCATATTCTGTAGACTACTGATATATCGTGAACATTTCCCTGTGCCCTGCTTATTTTACTGTGCAATAAATAGCATAATTTATTCAGCCAATTTCAGTCCAATGATATAAATCATGCTTCAGCTGACATACAGCTTCTGATAAATGTGTTGTTTAAACTGGAGGAAACATACCACCGGAGGTTTAATCAGAAGCTCTAAACATTTCAAACGTTTGCAGGCTTTTTTCTTGGCAAGAAACGGCTGTAGTCTACTTGTTGCATCTTTTTTTCTCCTTTGGGATTTTCAGCTTTCCCATGAGAATATTGAAGCTTTTCCATGCGTTGGAGAATTTATTTATAAATAACTATAAAAAGTTTAATAGGGCAAATGTTAAGTCCTTGGTGTTTTTGTAGTGAAGAAAGGCAGATTTTAATCAGAAATCGCATTATAATTTTAGTGCGAGTTTATTTATTTTCTGGTTGGGAGATTTATGCACTATTAGGCCCGTTTCACACGTCAGTGAAAAACACTGACGTTTTTCACTGGCGTGTAAAACACGCACATGTCCCTCCGTGTGCCGTGAATCACAGCACACGTGGGTTGTCTAAGTGCAATCCGGGCTCCGTTCTCCGTGGCCTGTGATTGCACTTAGAGATTAACTCACCTGTGCGTGCTCCCGCTCTCCATGGTGCTGATCGCTCCCGCAGTGGAGCATCCGGCCGGCGCTGACCCCCGCAGCAGCTGCTTCCGGGTCAGCTGTGTCGTGCATCATGAATATGCGCGACAGTAATGAGCCGGCTCAGAAGCAGCAGGCTGCATGGGCTGCAGAGGACATCGCTGGAGCCGGGTGAGTAAAAATGATTTTTATTTTAAAAGCACGTTTTTTTCTGGCACGTGTTTCACGGACCACACCACTGCGGCGTGCAGCGAAAAATCACTGATGTGTGAGCAGACCCATTCATTATAATGGGTCTGCGTATGTCAGTGATTCTGGTACGTTTAAAAAAAAGCACAAACGTCCCAGAATCACTGACGTGTGAAACAGGCCTTATATGTAGAGTGGAGCCTGTTCTGTCCTATTAGCTCATGTCATACAATAATCTGGCCTGTGAAGTGAATGGAGTCATAGTAAACATTTGGCCAAACATGCCTACATCCCCAGCTTTATCACATCATTACACGACAATCAAAAATTACTCTTCAAAACTTTCCTTTCCTTCTGAGCCCAAAAGAATAGGTCTCTGTCACCAACCTCAGCCCTATCGATCACAACACTTTTTTCCAAGAAAAAATCAACTACTGTATATCCATCAGGATATTTTCACCCAATCCCCATTGAACTTGGACCTCCTTTTCTCCCACAACTCAAGTTCACTTTCCACCTTTGAACCCTTCACAAAAGAAGTTACCTGGTTCCTCACTTCTTCTCATCCTACAAATCGCATGAATGACCCTTATCCCTCACATCTCCTTCACCTATCTCTCTCTCTTCTGGTATCTTTCCCTCCTCATTTAAACATGCAGTCAAAACCCATTTAATAAAAAAAATTCCATCAATCAGAACTGCTCTGCTAAATACAGACCTGTCTCTAATTTTCATTAATGTCTAAACTCATGGATCGCTTGGTCCACTCTTATCTGATCCACTATCTTTCAGATAATGCTCTTATTGACCATTAAGAATCTGGTCCTGCTCATTACACTCTACTGAAACTGGCTTACTAAAGTTTCTAATGCCAAGGACACCATCTGCAAGGAGTTTGTATGTTCTCCCCGTGTTTGTGTGGGTTTCCTCCGGGTACTCTGGTTTCCTCCCACACTCCAAAGACATAATGATAGGAACTTTAGATTGTGAGCCCCAATGGGGACAGTGTTCCTGATGTATGTAAAGTGCTGTGGAATATGTTAGCACTATATAAAAAAAATAAAGATTTATTTATTTATTTATGTTTTAATGCTCTACCAACAGCTAAATGTAATGGTCAATGCTCCCAGGTGATTCTCTTTGATCTCTCTGCAGCATTTAACACCATGGAGTGCCAGCTCCTTCTCACTATACTTCCCTCTATTGGCCTCAAATAAACTGCTTCCTCTTGGATCTCCTCTAACCTCTCTGACCATTTCTTCACTGTATCGTTTGTTGGCTCCTCTTCCTTTCCTTTTGCACTCACTGGCAGGTATCAATAACATTCAGTCATAAGCCCTCTCCTCTTCTCTCTAAATATTGCCCCTATTGGACATAATTCACCGAGAAGGACATAAATTCAGGAAAAAAAAATTCAGCAGAAAAAAAGCCAGCACCCAGCCAGGGTCAAAAAATGTCAAATGCACTCCCAGGATGCAGCCGACCCCCCATAATAAAGGTGGGTGTAACACAGGTGCAGAATACCGAAGAAATAACCACCCACAGCCTACCATATCATGGAGGGGTGGTTGCTGGTATTAAACACGCACACTAATGAGGTTTTACATAGGGCGCCAGTGACACAGGTATGTGCAATACACAGTGTCTAGCACACAGCCTATTAATGCCGCCCTTCTATTAGATCAGGTGGACTGCCCAGCACCATATAAGTGCATTAACACATAGCACATACTAATTAATATAGTGTAGGGACTCGTAAGCGTGGGGACCCTTGACGTTTGGGTTACGAGCCTATGTATTTTGGCCAAAATATGACCAATACCTCACATTTATTATTATTTTATATCATTTTCTATTGCACAATTCTCCGCAGGAGGCAGCCGGCCCTTTGGGATCTCTGTCCTATGTGTTAATGCAGTTATATGGTGCTGGGCAGCGCGCGTGATCTAATAGAAGGGCGTGATTAATAGGCTGTGTGCTAGACACTGTGCATTGCACGTACTTGTGTGACTGGTGCCTTATGTAAAACCTCATTAGTGTGCATGTTTAATACCAGCAGCCACCCCCTCCATAATATCGTAGGCTGTGGGGGGTTATTTCATCGATATTCTGCACCTGTGTTACCCCCACCTTTATTATGGGGGGCCGGCTGCATCCTGTGAGTGCCTTTGCCATTTTTTTGACCTTGGTTAGCTGATGGCTTTTTTTCTGGTGAGTTTTTGAGTTTTCCCTATTGGACATAGTATAGATTTGGTTTGCAGTATCATCTATAAGCTGATGACCCACAAGTATACACATTTACTACTGACATTATCCTAGTAATAATACAAAATACAATGGATTGTCTGTTTGCTGCCCACCCACCCAGAAAACTTTCAGAGAGTAAAGTACTACTCCAAAACTCAGCAAAAAAAAGGGAAAAAATGCTATAAGTACAGATTGTATGCAACCTTTTTGATTACACAACATAAATCTTCAGATTACTAAGGACTCTGAACAATTGTGATTTTATTTTTGTAACAATCAGAGAATATCTGGCAAGTAAAATTTTACCAAAAGTTCAGAATGAGTTAAAACAATAAAATAAAAACTCCCAACACCTCATAAAGCCTGGTCCACTGTTGTTCTTCTCTTCCTCCGTCAACGATGATTTTCAGTAATCAGGATGTCATCAAGAAGAGACCAGTGGGAGACCGGGTAGAGCTGCAGTTTGAACAGCAGGTGAGTTGTGAGGTTGGTAAAGTTAGCATGCTTCTCTTTTTATTCTGTACTTCTAAAATACGAATTTCTGTGCTGTACAGAATTTACCATCAGTGTTAAATCCTACAAACAGCATTGGCTACAATAAGAAATCTTTTATTTCTGACCAATCAAAAACGTTTTGGTTTTTCCTAATCTAAATTTTATCTTTTATGACTGACAAGGTTTCTGAACAGATGATGATTATGCAGTTAAATGCTGTATAATTCCTACAATTCTTTGAATTTTCATGGAAAAATTAAGACAAGCAAGATAAGAAAGTCTTCTGATTATTGAGCCATTTTTCACAATGATAATTTAGATACCGTAATGAAAATGTCAAATTCTTACTCCACCAGTAAAAAAAAATCCTATCCTCTGTGCCCACCACAATGTTTTGAAAAGCCAAATTAAAAATGAAATGATCAGAAAGAATGTATTTACTAAATGATTTTTAAAATCTACTACGGAACATAAAGTATAATCTGTGATACATTAACCCCTTAGCGATGGAGCCAATTTTGACCTTAATGACCATGCCATGTTTTGGAAATCTGACCAATGTCACTTTATGTGGTAATCACTCTTGAAAGCTTCAATGTATCCCAGAGAATCTGATGGTTTTCTTTTATCATGACATACAGTCAGGGCCAGAAATATTTGGACAGTGACACAAGTTTTGTTATTTTAGCTGTTTACAAAAACATGTTCAGAAATACAATTATATATATAATATGGGCTAAAAGTGCACACTCCCAGCTGCAATATGAGAGTTTTCACATCCAAATCGGAGAAAGGGTTTAGGAATCATAGCTCTGTAATGCATAGCCTCCTCTTTTTCAAGGGACCAAAAGTAATTGGACAAGGGACTCTAAGGGCTGCAATTAACTCTGAAGGCGTCTCCCTCGTTAACCTGTAATCAATGAAGTAGTTAAAAGGTCTGGGGTTGATTACAGGTGTGTGGTTTTGCATTTGGAAGCTGTTGCTGTGACCAGACAACATGCGGTCTAAGGAACTCTCAATTGAGGTGAAGCAGAACATTCTGAGGCTGAAAAAAAAGAAAAAATCCATCAGAGAGATAGAAGACATGCTTGGAGTAGCAAAATCAACAGTCGGGTACATTATGAGAAAAAAGGAATTGACTGGTGAGCTTGGGAACTCAAAAAGGCCTGGGCATCCACGGATGACAACAGTGGTGGATGATCGCCGCATACTTTCTTTGGTGAAGAAGAACCCGTTCACAACATCAACTGAAGTCCAGAACACTCTCAGTGAAGTAGGTGTATCTGTCTCTAAGTCAACAGTAAAGAGAAGACTCCATGAAAGTAAATACAAAGGGTTCACCTCTAGATGCAAACCATTCATCAATTCCAAAAATAGACAGGCCAGAGTTAAATTTGCTGAAAAACACCTCATGAAGCCAGCTCAGTTCTGGAAAAGTATTCTTTGGACAGATGAGACAAAGATCAACCTGTACCAGAATGATGGGAAGAAAAAAGTTTGGAGAAGAAAGGGAACGGCACATGATCCAAGGCACACCACATCCTCTGTAAAACATGGTGGAGGCAACGTGATGGCATGGGCATGCATGGCTTTCAATGGCACTGGGTCACTTGTGTTTATTGATGACATAACAGCAGACAAGAGTAGCCGGATGAATTCTGAAGTGTACCGGGATATACTTTCAGCCCAGATTCAGCCAAATGCCGCAAAGTTGATCGGACGGCGCTTCATAGTACAGATGGACAATGACCCCAAGCATACAGCCAAAGCTACCCAGGAGTTCATGAGTGCAAAAAAGTGGAACATTCTGCAATGGCCAAGTCAATCACCAGATCTTAACCCAATTGAGCATGCATTTCACTTGCTCAAATCCAGACTTAAGACGGAAAGACCCACAAACAAGCAAGACCTGAAGGCTGCGGCTGTAAAGGCCTGGCAAAGCATTAAGAAGGAGGAAACCCAGCGTTTGGTGATGTCCATGGGTTCCAGACTTAAGGCAGTGATTGCCTCCAAAGGATTCGCAACAAAATATTGAAAATAAAAATATTTTGTTTGGGTTTGGTTTATTTGTCCAATTACTTTTGACCTCCTAAAATGTGGAGTGTTTGTAAAGAAATGTGTACAATTCCTACAATTTCTATCAGATATTTTTGTTCAAACCTTCAAATTAAACGTTACAATCTGCACTTGAATTCTGTTGTAGAGGTTTCATTTCAAATCCAATGTGGTGGCATGCAGAGCCCAACTTGCAAAAATTGTGTCACTGTCCAAATATTTCTGGACCTAACTGTATTGTATTTTATGTCAGTGGTCAATTTAGGTAAATATGTTTAGTATTTTTGTGTTAAATTATTAGAATTTTGGTACAAATTTAAAAAAACACTTTTTTTTAAACTTAGTTTTTCTATCCTTATACCATTTAGTCATGCTGTAATAAAGAAATTGTTTATGTCTACTTTACATCTGCATCATTTTTCAAATGTCATTATATTTTGCTACTATGTTAAAGGGTTTAAAGTTTAGCAGCAATTTTTCATTTTGTCAAGAATTTTATAAAACCTTTTCTTTGGGACTAATTAAGATTTAAAAGGACTTTGAGGGGTCTATGTATTGGAAACTCATCCTCAATAGTGATAGCATCTTAAAAAAACACCCCTCAAATACTTTGAAACTGCTGTGAGAAACATTGTTTGACCCTTCAGTTGATACACAGGAAATAATGCAAAGTAGAACGAAAAAAGTATAATTGTCCTTTAATTTAGCCCCAATTTTTCAATTTTACAAGGCATAGAATGAGAAAATGGACCCACATTTTGTTACGCAGTTTCTTCTGAGCGCACTGATACCCACAATGTGGTCAGAAATGTCTGTTTGAATAAGGCTCATAAGGGAAGGAGTACTATTTTAATTTTGGAACAGAAATTTGGATGAAATTGATTGCAGGCACCATGCCACATTTGCAAGACTCCTAAGGTGCCTCAACTGTAGAAACCCCCAACATGTGACCCCATTTTGGAAACTACACCCTTCAAGAATTTTATCCAGGGGGATAATGAGCATTTTGAACCTACAGATACAAAACCGAATTTGGTAACACTTGTTTGTCATATTGAATATCTTCATTTTTTTCACAAAAATGTTGCTTTAGCTCTAAATTTTTAACTTTTGCAAGAAGTAACATAAAAAGTGTGCCCTACAGTTTGTTACCCACTTTCCTCTGAGTCAGTACCTCACATGTAGTCGAAAGTCCTGTTACAACACACAGCAGTGCTCGAAAGCAAACAAGAAAGTTTTGGTATTTGGAATGTAATTTTCTCTTGAATAAATTGCAGACACCTTGTCCCATTCACAGGGCCACTAAAGTAGCAAAGCAGCAGAAATCCCCTCAAGTAACCCCATTTTGTAAACGAGACACAGGAAGGAGTTTATCTAGGTGTGGGTTGAACCTGTGGAATCCATTGATGCTTCACAGAACTTTTAAATGTGGATGTGAAAATTAAAATTTCATTCAAATGTTGTTTTAGCCACAAATTTGCAATTTTCAGAGTGAATAATAGGATAAAATGGACCCCATATATTTTACAAAATTTCTCCTTAATACGATGATTTCCAATCAAAAACTGCTGTTCGGGCAATTATCAGGGCTCGGAAAGCAACGAGAGCTATTTGATTTTTGGAGCATAAATTTGTATGGAATAGATTGAGGACACCATATAGCATTTGCAGAGCCTCTGACATGCCAAAACAGCAGAAACCCCATACAAGGGATCCCATTTTGGAAACTAGAAACCTCAAAGAATTCATCTAGTGATATACCGAGAATATGTAAACAACAGATGATTCACAAAACTTTATAACATTGAGCTGTGAACGCTAAAAAATTTTTTTTTCCACTAAAATACTGTTTTAGCACCAAATTTATAATTTACATAAGGGGTAATAGGAGAAAATGGACAATTCGTTATGCAATTTTTACCGAATGTGGCAGTACTCCGTATGTGGTTTTGCACTGCTGTTTCAGGACACTGCAGGGATCAGATGGGAAGGATCACTACTTGGCTTTTAGAATAAAAAAAATGAAGACAAAACAAAAAGCCAGCACCAAATGTGCACTACAGCACTAAACATTCCAAACTGTACTTATTATAAAAAATGTTTTGAGATTTTTGGCAAAAAATTGCAATTTCTTGAGCTGCTTCGCCACGTCACGGCAAATCTCATTTGAAGCAGTCCTACACTAAAATATTTTTATAAAATGTGCCATACGGCCTCACATATGAATAGTAGAACTGCTCTTAGCAGCACTCACCTGGTCTATTTCAATCCCGTACCCATGACTGAGTCATGGCTGTGGGCGGGACAGGTCCAAGCAAATGCTGCATGAAGTAAATAGCCTGTGGACAAAGCCTGATGACTTAATGTGAACAGTCACCAACCGCCAAAATCCAGACAGATGGAATACATCCCAAATTGGGGTGCATAGCAAGGTGGAGGTCAACCACCGACCAATTCAATGAAGAAAAAACAAAAAGCCAGCACCAAATGTGCACTACAGCACTAAACATTCCAAACTGTACTTATTATAAAAAATGTTTTGAGATTTTTGGCAAAAAATTGCAATTTCTTGAGCTGCTTCGCCACGTCACGGCAAATCTCATTTGAAGCAGTCCTACACTAAAATATTTTTATAAAATGTGCCATACGGCCTCACATATGAATAGTAGAACTGCTCTTAGCAGCACTCACCTGGTCTATTTCAATCCCGTACCCATGACTGAGTCATGGCTGTGGGCGGGACAGGTCCAAGCAAATGCTGCATGAAGTAAATAGCCTGTGGACAAAGCCTGATGACTTAATGTGAACAGTCACCAACCGCCAAAATCCAGACAGATGGAATACATCCCAAATTGGGGTGCATAGCAAGGTGGAGGTCAACCACCGACCAATTCAATGAAGAAAAAACAAAAAGCCAGCACCAAATGTGCACTACAGCACTAAACATTCCAAACTGTACTTATTATAAAAAATGTTTTGAGATTTTTGGCAAAAAATTGCAATTTCTTGAGCTGCTTCGCCACGTCACGGCAAATCTCATTTGAAGCAGTCCTACACTAAAATATTTTTATAAAATGTGCCATACGGCCTCACATATGAATAGTAGAACTGCTCTTAGCAGCACTCACCTGGTCTATTTCAATCCCGTACCCATGACTGAGTCATGGCTGTGGGCGGGACAGGTCCAAGCAAATGCTGCATGAAGTAAATAGCCTGTGGACAAAGCCTGATGACTTAATGTGAACAGTCACCAACCGCCAAAATCCAGACAGATGGAATACATCCCAAATTGGGGTGCATAGCAAGGTGGAGGTCAACTACCGACCAATTCAATGAAGAAAAAACAAAAAGCCAGCACCAAATGTGCACTACAGCACTAAACATTCCAAACTGTACTTATTATAAAAAATGTTTTGAGATTTTTGGCAAAAAATTGCAATTTCTTGAGCTGCTTCGCCACATCACGGCAAATCTCATTTGAAGCAGTCCTACACTAAAATATTTTTATAAAATGTGCCATACGGCCTCACATATGAATAGTAGAACTGCTCTTAGCAGCACTCACCTGGTCTATTTCAATCCCGTACCCATGACTGAGTCATGGCTGTGGGCGGGACAGGTCCAAGCAAATGCTGCATGAAGTAAATAGCCTGTGGACAAAGCCTGATGACTTAATGTGAACAGTCACCAACCGCCAAAATCCAGACAGATGGAATACATCCCAAATTGGGGTGCATAGCAAGGTGGAGGTCAACCACCGACCAATTCAATGAAGAAAAAACAAAAAGCCAGCACCAAATGTGCACTACAGCACTAAACATTCCAAACTGTACTTATTATAAAAATGTTTTGAGATTTTTGGCAAAAAATTGCAATTTCTTGAGCTGCTTCGCCACGTCACGGCAAATCTCATTTGAAGCAGTCCTACACTAAAATATTTTTATAAAATGTGCCATACGGCCTCACATATGAATAGTAGAACTGCTCTTAGCAGCACTCACCTGGTCTATTTCAATCCCGTACCCATGACTGAGTCATGGCTGTGGGCGGGACAGGTCCAAGCAAATGCTGCATGAAGTAAATAGCCTGTGGACAAAGCCTGATGACTTAATGTGAACAGTCACCAACCGCCAAAATCCAGACAGATGGAATACTTCCCAAATTGGGGTGCATAGCAAGGTGGAGGTCAACCACCGACCAATTCAATGAAGAAAAAACAAAAAGCCAGCACCAAATGTGCACTACAGCACTAAACATTCCAAACTGTACTTATTATAAAAAATGTTTTGAGATTTTTGGCAAAAAATTGCAATTTCTTGAGCTGCTTCGCCACATCACGGCAAATCTCATTTGAAGCAGTCCTACACTAAAATATTTTTATAAAATGTGCCATACGGCCTCACATATGAATAGTAGAACTGCTCTTAGCAGCACTCACCTGGTCTATTTCAATCCCGTACCCATGACTGAGTCATGGCTGTGGGCGGGACAAGTCCAAGCAAATGCTGCATGAAGTAAATAGCCTGTGGACAAAGCCTGATGACTTAATGTGAACAGTCACCAACCGCCAAAATCCAGACAGATGGAATACATCCCAAATTGGGGTGCATAGCAAGGTGGAGGTCAACCACCGACCAATTCAATGAAGAAAAAACAAAAAGCCAGCACCAAATGTGCACTACAGCACTAAACATTCCAAACTGTACTTATTATAAAAATGTTTTGAGATTTTTGGCAAAAAATTGCAATTTCTTGAGCTGCTTCGCCACGTCACGGCAAATCTCATTTGAAGCAGTCCTACACTAAAATATTTTTATAAAATGTGCCATACGGCCTCACATATGAATAGTAGAACTGCTCTTAGCAGCACTCACCTGGTCTATTTCAATCCCGTACCCATGACTGAGTCATGGCTGTGGGCGGGACAGGTCCAAGCAAATGCTGCATGAAGTAAATAGCCTGTGGACAAAGCCTGATGACTTAATGTGAACAGTCACCAACCGCCAAAATCCAGACAGATGGAATACATCCCAAATTGGGGTGCATAGCAAGGTGGAAGTCAACCACCGACCAATTCAATGAAGAAAAAACAAAAAGCCAGCACCAAATGTGCACTACAGCACTAAACATTCCAAACTGTACTTATTATAAAGAATTCATCTAGTGATATACCGAGAATATGTAAACAACAGATGATTCACAAAACTTTATAACATTGAGCTGTGAACGCTAAAAATTTTTTTTTTCCACTAAAATACTGTTTTAGCACCAAATTTATAATTTACATAAGGGGTAATAGGAGAAAATGGACAATTCGTTATGCAATTTTTACCGAATGTGGCAGTACTCCGTATGTGGTTTTGCACTGCTGTTTCAGGACACTGCAGGGATCAGATGGGAAGGATCACTACTTGGCTTTTAGAATGCAGATTCCATTATAGATTGTGGTCTCCATTAGCTGAGCCCCTGAGGTGCCAGATCAGCAGAAACCCACAAAAGTGACTACATATTGTAACCTTCATTGATTAAGAAATTTATCTGGGGGTGCAATGAGTATTTTTAACCCACAGGTGCTTCACAGAAATTTATAACACATACAAGTGAAAATTTAACATTTTAAATGTAAAATGTAATTGTTTTATGAGCTGCAAATTTGGCAGTTACACAAGAGTTAAAAGATGAAAATGCACACCACAATTTATTGCAAAATGTCTTCCTAATGCAATGAAGTCAACAGAAGCTGAAGTTTGGTCATATGGCAGGGCTTTGGATGCAAGATGCATTATTTTACTTAGGAGCACAGATTTTGCTAAAATAATTTGCAGGTAACATTTGTGGAGCGCCTAAGGTGTCAGGACAGCAGAAAACTACCAAAAATAACCCCATTTAAGAAATTGCACCTCTCTATTAATTCATCTATGGCTGTAGTGACTCTTTTGTAATATTCACAACGTGATTTTTCTTCTGGAGAATCGCAAACATGCCAGCCTAGTTCCCATACATTGAGCCCAGCTTGTGCTT
Source organism: Anomaloglossus baeobatrachus (assembly GCF_048569485.1). NCBI lineage: Eukaryota > Metazoa > Chordata > Amphibia > Anura > Aromobatidae > Anomaloglossus > Anomaloglossus baeobatrachus. The sequence continues at coordinate 823,849,203 of NC_134353.1, read as the reverse complement.
TTGGCAACATGCACCCAGTAAATTAATTGGGCTCTCCATACTACAGTAATGGCACATACTTAGCGACATATTGCAGTTTAGGCACAGTGGGCTCAGAAGAAGGGGGGCATTGGGATTTAGGAGCACAGATTTTAATGGGTTTTATTTGGAGGGTGAGAGCCTTCGCTTTTCCAGATTCTTTGTTCAATCAGTAACATGGGAACCCCCTATATTTCCATTGACAGATGACAGACCTGGATGGGGTCTGGTTTTCTGCATGATCAGTGAGGAGATTTATTGGTAACATTTTGGGTACGTGAATTTTTTTTATAGCTTTTCGTGTAATGCTGGGATCACATTCTTGTGCTCTATGCTGAGGATTTACGCTGGAATTCCATGTAAATCCCACAAAAATGTGATTCAGCCAAAACCCCCAATAGAACCACTCACTATAATGAATCAGACATTTTGTATTTTGTTTGGTGTCTGTTACAGTAGTATCTATCTTTTTAGGTATGCACAGAGCTGTGGTCATCCATACCTGTACGTTAAAATCATGGGAGAACACCAGAACACAGACTAGATGGTGTGCACTGTGCGTAATTTTATAGAGGGTTTTGTCTGCATCACATTTTTAAGGTTTTACATGGGAACTTTGATGTAAGATCTCAGTGGAGAGCACAGGATAAATGTGAACCGAGCTTTATTACATTTTTTGGGAGGTAGAATGAACAAATAGGCCGCAGTACAACAATAGTTCCTATTTTTATTTTTTCTCTGTTCAACGTGTGATATTAATAATAATGTGGCTTTATTCTTCAGGTAAGTGTGATTACAACGATATTTTTACATATTTATTTTATGTCTGGCTGATATCACACAGTAAAAATGCTTTTTACATAAATTGTTTTGTAGCTATATTCTGAGAGCTGTAATGTAACTTTTTTTTATTTTTGGGCAAATAGAGCTACTGTATATGAGAGCTTAGTTTTTACTTGATTAGTTGGAGATTTTTTTGGGTAACATTTTGGAATAAATAACATTTTGTGAACTGTTTTTATTCAAATTATTTTCAGAAGCAGAAGGAATTAACACCAGCAATTCACCTGATATGTTTATATCACTTTTTTTGTGCAGGTCACCGCACGGTAAAATTGTTAAGACCAATTTATTCTTTGGGTCAGTACTATTATTGCGATACCAGATTTATATAGGTTTTTAATGCGTAGCTATTACTAAAAATATATTTAAAGCCCCCTCCATATGTATGTATTTTCAGTATGTCTGAAGTCCATTTTCACATGTAGTAGAGACACGCTCACACTCATAGTCATTAAAATCTCTGTTGTTTTTCACACCTCTGTATGTACAGTCATATGAAAAAGTTTGGGCACCCCTATGAATGTTAACCTTTTTTCTTTATAACAATTTGGGTTTTTGCAACAGCTATTTCAGTTTCATATATCTAATAACTGATGGACTCAGTAATATTTCTGGATTGAAATGAGGTTTATTGTACTAGCAGAAAATGTGCAATCCGCATTTAAATAAAATTTGACCGATGCAAAAGTGTGGGCACCCTTATCAATTTCTTGATTTGAACATTCCTAACTACTTTTTACTGACTTACTAAATCACTAAATTGGTTTTGTAACCTCATTGAGCTTTGAACTTCATAGGCAGGTGTATCCAATCATGAGAAAAGGTATTTAAGGTGGCCACTTGCAAGTTGTTCTCCTATTTGAATCTCCTATGAAGAGTGGCATCATGGGCTCCTCAAAACAACTCTCAAATGATCTGAAAACAAAGATTATTCAACATAGTTGTTCAGGGGAAGAATACAAAAAATTGTCTCAGAGATTTAAACTTTCAGTTTCTACTGTGAGGAACATAGTAAGGAAATGGAAGAACACAAGTACAGTTCTTGTTAAGCCCAGAAGTGGCAGGCCAAGAAAAATATCAGAAAGGCAGAGAAGAAGAATGATGAGAACAGTCAAGGACAATCCACAGACCACCTCCAAAGACCTGCAGCATCATCTTACTGCAGATGGTGTCAATGTGCATCGGTCAACAATACAGCGCACGTTGCACAAGAAGCTGTATGGGAGAGTGATGCGAAAGAAGCCGTTTCTGCAAGCACGCCACATACAGAGTTGCCTGAGGTATGCAAAAGCACATTTGGACAAGCCAGTTACATTTTGGAAGAAGATCCTGTGGATTGATGAAACAAAGATTGAGTTGTTTGGTCATACAAAAGGGCGTTATGCATCTAGGCAAAAAAACATTCCAAGAAAAGCACTTCCTATCCACAGTAAAATTTGGTGGACATTCCATCATTCTTTGGGGCTGTGTGGCCAATGCCGGGACCAGGAATCTTGTTCAAGTTGAGGGTCGCATGGATTCAATTCAGTATCAGCAGATTCTTGACAATAATGTGCAAGAATCAGTGACGAAGTTGAAGTTACGCAGGGGATGGATATTTCAGCAAGACAATGATCCAAAATACCGCTCCAAATCTACTCAGGCATTCATGCAGAGGAACAATTACAATGTTCTGGAATGGCCATCCCAGTCCCCAGACCTGAATATCATTGAAAATCTGTGGGATGATTTGAAGCGTGCTGTCCATGCTCGGCGACCATCAAACGTAACTGAACTGGAATTGTTTTGTAAACAGGAATGGACAAATATACCTTCATCCAGGATCCAGGAACTCATTAAAAGCTACAGGAAGCGACTAGAGGCTGTTATTTTTGCAAAAGGAGGATCTACAAAATATTAATGTCCCTTTTATGTTGAAGTGCCCATACTTTTGCACTGGTCAAATTTTGTTTAAATGCAGATTGCACATTTTCTGTTAGCACATTAAACCTCATTTCAATCCAGAAATATTACTCAGTCCATCAGTTATTAGATATATGAAACTGAAATAGCTGTTGCAAAAACCCAAATTGTTATAAAGAAAAAAGGTTAACATTAATAGGGGTACCCAAACTTTTTCATATGACTGTACATATGAACCACAAGAAGACATGTCTGATATATCTGATTTTTTCAGTCAGCATGGAATAAAAGGGCCAATACAGGCACCATGTCTGGCGTACTGTGAGCCGGGAGGGGCTACTACTCAAAGATTACAAAGTGTTAGAATGATGCTCCATAGAGCTCCATTGCTTTCTAATAAATTGGTAATAAAAGGTAATTTCTAATAATGGGAGAGTCTCTTATTTTTATTTCTCTTTTTTTTTATGTGTTTCAGGTTTCTTTTTGTAGACTATGTCGGATCCCTGGGACTATGTTAGATTCCTTGAACTACATCGGATTTCCTGGACTATATTGGAACTGCCTATTTATTATGATCTCTTTTTAGAAATTAGTGAACCAGGGATAGAGTTGGAGGTGTTTTTTTAACCCCTTCAGCCCCGGGGCACTTTCCGTTTTTGCGTTTTTGTTTTTTGCTCCCCTTCTTCCGAGAGCCGTAACTCTTATTTTTCCGTCAATCTTGCCATGAGGGCTTGTTTTTTGCAGGACAAGTTGTACTTTTAAATGAAACCATAAGTTTTACCATATGGTGTACTGGAAAACAGCAAAAAAATTCCAAGTGTGGAAAAACTGCAAAAAAAGTGTGATGGCACAATAGTTTTTGGGATGTTTTATTCACGGTATTCACTATATGGTAAAGCTGATGTGTGGGTATGATGCCTGAGGTCGGTGCGAGTTTGTAGACACCAAACATGTATAGGTTTACTTGTATCTAAGGGGTTAAAAAAATTCACAAGCTTGTCCAATAAAAGTGGCGCACGTTTTGCGCCATTTTCCAAAAACCGTAGAGTTCTCATTTTTTGGGATCTATGGCTCAGTGATGGCTTATTTGTTGCATCTCAAGCTGTCCTTTCTAATGGTACCATTTTTGCACAGATTCTACGTTTTGATCGCCTCTTATTGCATTTTGCGTAAAACTTGCGGCGACCAAAAAACGTAATTTTGACGTTTGAAATTTTTTTGCCACTACGCCGTTTACCAATCAAATTAATTGATTTTATATTTTGATAGATCGGGCATTTCTGAACGCGGCAATACCAAATATGTGTATATTTATTTATTTTTTAACCCTTTAATTTTCAATGGCGGGAAAGGGGGGTGATTTGAACTTTTAGGTTTGTTTTTATTTTTTTTATTTTTTAAAACTTTTCTTTTAATTTTTTTTTTATTTTACTAGTCCCCCTAGGGGGCTATAGCGATCAGCAATCCGATCGCTCTTATCTATCTGCTGATCATAGCTATACAGCTGTAAACAGCAGATTCAGTCACTTCCTGTTTCTCTCTGCTCCCGGCCGAGGGAAAACAAAAGTGAAACTTCATAGCTGCAGGCGTCATCACATGACCCTGTGCTACGATGGCAACTACTGAAAGTCACGTGATCACGCATGTGACTTCCAGTGGGGGCGGCGGTAAGTAAAAATCATGGCCGCGCGCATATAGATTTCGCTGCCAGACTTTGGCAACAAGATTTAAGGGGTTAAATGTTGCGAGTGGAAGTGATTCCACTCACAACATGCAGGCACACATGTCAGCTGTTGAAAACAGCTGATATGTGTGCTGACCGCCGGCGCCTGCCCGCGGCAGGGGGCGGGGCTTAACGGGACACACTCCATGACGGATATATCCGTCCATGGTCGTGAAGGGGTTAAACTAAAGTCTTTTTGTGTGTGTTTTTTTTCTTTTTACTTATTGGGTTAGTGATGGGGGTGTCTGAGAGACACTTCTCCTTTACTATCACCAGGGCAGCTCTGTTGAACGCTTTGTTTTTGGAAAATTTGCAGCCAACATCAACCCAAAAACCATTACCCCAATTTCCAACAGATCAGGGCAATAAGAAAGAGCCAATGCAAAGGGTCAAAATTGTCACATCTAATGTGATATGCCATTTCTGGGGTGGCTGCGCGCTGGTATTTTTAGGCTGAGCAGGTCCCAGTAGACCATAGACCTTCGCAGCCTGATAAGATCAGCTCTTAGCTGTCTGCTTTACCTTTGCTGGTTATCAAAAATTGGGTGGCACTCACATGTTTTTTTATTTAATAATTTATTTAGCTAACTAGCTGTATAATATATCTAGCTATGGATCTAAAACCTAGCTATCATCTATCTCGACGAGGAAAAGGGTAACACATGTTTTAATCTTTTGACATGCAGGCTCCATATCTCACCATCCACTACAGCTACGAATGTGAGACTACCATCATTTTATAGACAATAATCTTTGCTTTCTCATACATAAGTTTTATTTGTAGAGAATGGGCCGTATTAGGCTGGGGTTTTTGTGGGACTGTTTGGCGTTTTCATTCATATACAGTATTTGTTTTCACATATGACTTTTTATCACTTTTTGTTACATTTTTGGTGTGTCATTATGATCAAAAAGCTTACGGTACTGCCCTATCTGTGCACATTTCATTTATTCAGATCTTCTGGATGATGAAACGCTACATTTTTGTCATGTTTATTAATACTTTTTTTTATGGCGTTTGCTGTACGAAATAAATAACATGACAGTTTTATAGTTACATAGGTTGAAAAAAGACCTAGGTCCATCTAGTTGGACCTTGTATATTGGGTTGTATTTCAAGTTAGATTTTTAGTCTAGCTGCCCAGACAGGGATGTTTTTAACCCAGATAGTGGCATTTTTAACTTAGGTTTCCGGTTACAGAGTTTACCTTGCCTTGGTGACCGGGCTTACATGCATTGGCTAATACATAAACTAAATATCTCTTTATTCATATATTCCTATAGCAGTAACGCAGTGCCAGAGTTCCCTTATTTATCAGCTAGCACCTATTCATACTTGTTGGATGTGTGGGTCAGTTTTTCTTTTTATATATCCCCATATGTATAGTGTTCTGGATAAAGATGAGTGATCGATCTACAGAGGTTCCTCAGTGATTTGATTGGGTCGGCTTGCCTAAAAAATTTGTCAGATGCAATTTCACACATTGCTGAATACTTAGAGAGAGGGCTAATGACAATTTCCAGCTGTACAGGTTTCCCAATAATTATCTGTAGCTGTCATATCACATAGTCTAGCCCAGCGCCTCAGGTAGGCTAATGCAGCCAGTATAAAAAAATGGGGGGCCACCAATCAAGTGCCATTTTAAGCTTTTCCAGCTTGGGAATAGGAGGCTAGAGTGTACAGCTCAATCCACAAAGAGATAAAAAAAGGCTTAACCTGATTTTTGGTCCACGACTTCAATGTTTAATCACATTGAAAATTGGAATTGTAATCTTAGTCTGTGTACAGTAATCCAAAAAGATATAAGGGACTGCTGAAATTGTATAGTCACTTAGTGTGACTGTGAATTGATTAATCTGCCATATATTGTTATAATAGAAGCAACAGTTTATTTTTATTATTCTAATACTGCAAACAAGGAGACCATTATTAAACTCCTCACTGCTAATTTTGCTACTAAGTCAAATTCCTTAAACCAAGATTAGTTTACAGAGAGAGTTCACCCGAACTTTCCTATATATCCTGAAGCCAGTGATACCAGGAAGCTACATTATTTTTCTGCTGGCTGAGGCCCCACCCCTTCTGGTCACATGGGTGTGACATCAGCACAGGTCCTTCTAGTCACTTAGTAAAATTATTCTATAATAGAATTAGCATAAATAACAGGGGGAGGATGGATAGGCAGGGGGACCGGAATCACTATGACTACCCACCCTAGCTATCAACTGATCGGCAGCTGCTGCCATTCAAAAAGCTGCTTATTTCACAAACCTTACTTGCATGTGTTTCAAAACCTATACATCCTAGCAGACAACTAAAGGTACGCATAGACTCAGCATGATAGTGCCAGTATAGCACTGGCTTTAGGTTATATAGGAAAATCCTGGTGATTAGTGCGCTTTAAGATAGGTAAGCCTTAATAGTCCAATATTAGACTTATATACACCACCAAAATACTATTGTTGTCTACCACTGGATACCATTTATTTTCCCCTAGCCAGATGGGTTGAAATCACTTGGACATTAGTAAGGCCCCCTTCACACGTCCGTGTCTCCAGGACGTGTTAGGTCCGTTCCTGCACATACTGGAGACACGGACAGACGTGCTCCAATGTTATTCAATGTATGGAGTTACATGTGCATTTTTCCATAAGGTGCGTGTGTCCGTGTGCGTGATGCATTTTTTTGTCCGTAAAACACGGATGCATGTCCATTTTCCTGACGGAACACGCACCCACGCACCCAATGAAAGTCTATGGGTCCGTGAGCACATGTACGTGACACGGATGCATCTCCGTGTGGTCCGTGTACGTTTTGTGCTTTTTTGAAGCACAAACTTTTTTTTCTGTGTATGTCAGTCAATCTCCCTCAGTCCGTCGGTCGGTCTCTCCCCCTGTCTCATACTCAGCGATCCCCGATCATCAGCGCGGCGCTGCACAGCTGTTAAAAAAGCTCCGGCGGCTTTTACTATTTTGAAAATGCCAGCCGCCCATTATTCAATCTCGTATTCACTGCTTTCCCCGCCCACCGGTGCCTATGATTGGTTGCAGTGAGACACGCCCCCACGCTGAGTGACAGCTGTCTCACTGCAACCAATCACAGCTGCCGGTGGGCGAGTCTATATTGTGCAGTAAAATAAATAAATAATTAAAAAAAAACAACGTGCGGTCCCTCCCAATTTTGATACCAGCCAGGGTAAAACAACACGGCTGAAGGCTGGTATTCTCAGGATGGGGAGCTCCACGTTATGAGGAGCCCCCCAGCCTAACAATATCAGCCAGCAGCCGCCCGGAATTGCCACATCCATTAGATGTGACAGTCCCGGGGCTGAACCCAACTCATCCTGAATTGCCCTGGTGCGGTGGCAATTGAGGTAATAAGGAGTTAATGGCAGCAGCCCATAGCTGCCACTAAGTCCAAGATTAATCATGGCAGGCGTCTCCTCGAGACACCTTCCATGATTAATCTGTAAGTTAAGGTAAATAAACACACACAGTCAAAAAATTCTTTATTTGAAATAATAAACATTAAAAAACACCCTCGTTCACCACTTTATTACGCCCCAAAAAACCCTCAAAGTCCAGTGTAATCCACGGAGGCCCGTGACGCTCTCAGCTCTGCTACATGAAGCTGACAGGAGCTGCAGTAGAAGATTGCCGCTCCTGCCAGCTCCACACAGCAACTGAAGTGAGTCGCACGATCAGCGATGACGTCAGTCAGGTTACTTGCGGCCACCGCTGGATTACAACTGTGACAGCAAGTCACCCGAGTGATGATGATGAAGTCACAGGTGAGTTGCGGTCTCGGGTGGAGGACTCCAGCTAGCCGCGGGTAGCCTGAGTGACAGCAGCGCTAATCGCGCTGATCACTTCAGTCACTCAGTGGATTAGCGGTCACCAATGAGTCCTTCACGGGTGACCGCTAATCAGTACGCGACACAGACAGAGCCGCGAGATGACAATGAAGTCGGGTGAAGTTCACCCGAGTTCATTCACATCGCGCGACGCTGTCTGTCTGCTGTCAGCGAGCATATAGCAACGCCATTGTGCATCACACACGGAACATTTCACATGAACAACACAGGGACATTACACTTGCGTATCTCACGCACACACGGACATTCCACATGCACACACGGCTAGCATACACAATCACACAAATGTCACACGTACCAGAAAAATGGACAAAAAATACGGAACACGGACCCGAAAAACGACACGTAAGGCACGCAGAAGGGGGCCTAAGGCTGTGTTTGTGCTAGAACTTAAAATGGGTTAAACACAAACCTATTCTCCTCACAATATTACAGTGAATTAGAGGCTTTTCATTATTGCAATTCTTGGCGAAATTATTCACAACAAATCATTTTTATTTTATTTTTTTAAGTCGGTGTTACTGGTGAACACAAATTTCAAACAATCCAATTATCTCCAGTCCTGTGATCTCTACAGTGAACAATCCCTCTGCTCTTAGTAAAGGCTCTAGCCCAACCCTCCATCTTTGCTCTTAGTCATAATCCAGTCCTTATTATCCCTTTAAAATCTGCAGAAAAAATATTTTTTGATAGATGTTATCCATGTTTTTACATCAAGATAACTGAATTGCTTAATGCATCTTGGTCATGAAATCTCCCTTACCTGTTTTTCTTTTCAACAATCCTAAATTTAATTTTAACAAAAACATATACATGGAATTAATTAACAGAAATATTTAAAAATGATTATGATACAATTTCTAAAATACTTTTAGTAAGGGTCACCATAAACATATATTAAATTAACTGCTGCTAAGAGACTCCAAATATAAAATAAAAAAATTCTCTTATTTCTTAATTTATAATGTCCTAAAACTGTACCCTAAAAATTTCATATAAGTTAATAGAGAAAAAATTATGTGTATATGAAAGGTCAAGGAAATAATTGCTTCCTGTAATATAAGATCAGAAGACATTTTATCTTGTCAAGCTCAATTATATAGACTTTGTGGGTTGAAAGTATAATGTTTATATTTCTGTAAAATCTTTCTGTGGAACAGCTGGTGATTTTCCAAATAGTTCTTCATATGAGCTCAGCTAAAAAAATTCTCAAATGCCACAGGAAATCCTTTGGTCTGATATTTTATGTCATTAAAACTTTAGCCAAAAGTGCTACTTGTGTAATAAACCATATCCTTGTTTTCTTTAGGTTTTCTGTATCAATTTATGTCATATATTCATGTAATGAAACTAAACACTTTACCATTCAAAACATAAAATCTGTTCTTGTTTTCTTCAAGCAGATTTTTCAAAAATTGGGCTAATTTGTGGTTTCAGCGCTGTCAATCACCAAGTCATTCAGCAATTTCTATTTTAAACTTGTGGTGCCGATCTTATTCTAGACGAGCTTTAAAAGCTGCCTTTCAATTCTTGCCATGAAACAGCGCTGTTGTGAAGAGAGAACGTCTTGGACTTTAATGTATCATCACCGTTTATCTACAGGGGTTCCACAATCTACTGTAAAATACAACGCTAAAAGTATTGGCACTAAATTTGTGCAGCTTTTTATATTGTTCTAAATAGAGAACAGAGTCATAGCTTGTATCAGAACTTATTATAGCTCAACCATAATAGCAATAATCAAGTTGAATTTGATGATTTTCCTAAAAATCAGCATTGCTGATAGAATAGGTGAGAAGTTAGCTTAAATTTGTAATATAGTTATTAAAAAGTATGAATTACCAAGCTGTAGCTCCCTTTTTTATTTCATAAGATTGGACAGTCAATGATGAATTTTCTAAATGTCAATTAATATCAAAAGCGCTAAAAAAATTACTATTAACTCCCTAAAGGATTTGAATTTTTACCAAAAGTTGGGCCTGAACTTTGGGGTTGTGGGATCTTGGCAGTAAATCACTCGGGAACACTGTGAATGTGGAACCATTACTGCGCTGCTGGAGAGATGACACACATCCAGGAGAAGTAAAATATGAGGTGGTTTAATTCAATGCGTTTCGAAGTGTAACCCCACTTCTTCATCAGGAAATCCACCAGTAGGGTCATACTGGTGCATTTCCTGAGGAAGTGGGGTTACACTTCAAAACGCGTTGAATTAAACCACCTCGTGTTTTACTTCTCCTGGATGTGTGTTGTATCTCTAGCAGCACAGTAACATTTCCAAATTTACAGTGTTCCCAAGTGATCTTTGGCTTCTTCAGCAGGTGGACTCTACAGCAGCTGGTTACAGGCTTTACTTCTGGTTGTGTGATACACAACCCAATAAGTTGAGTACATTCACTTATTATTTTTATTCCTTGTTACTGGATAAGACCCTATTGTGTTCTTTTCCCTCGAGTTTTTTACACGGAATCTTGGCAGTAACGTAGTTACTAGGGTAGAGGAAGGCCTCACCTTGAGTCCCTGAAGTGTAGGGGTCCACCTGGAGCTGCCAGTACACGTAACTGTATCTGTATGCTGCAGTTAAATTCTGCATCTGCAGCAGATCAGAGTAGGGCAATTGAGATGAGCCAGGTAAAGTGCTGAATTGTCGCATCTAATGGATGCAACAATTCCAGGCAACTGCAGGCTGCTATTTTAGCTGGAGGGCCCAATAACCATGGGCTTCCCCAGCCTGAGAATACTAGCTCCCAGCTGTCTGCGTTATCTTGGCTGAGTATCAAAATTGGGGGAACACATCCCATTATTTAAAATTATTTATTTAAATAATTTATAAAACTTTGCATCGGGTCCTAATATTTTGATACACGGCCAAGATAATGCGCCCAGCCTGGGTTTCAGCCTGTAGCTGTCTGCTTTATCTTTTCTGGGTATCTATATACGGGGAAACCTATGTCATTTTTTTTATTCAATTATTTATTTATTTTGACACTCAACAACCAATCACAGATGCCAGCACGCCAGAAGACTGATTGCAACCAATCACAGATGCTGTCACAGAGGATGGGCAGGGAAAGCAGTAAATATGCTTGAGGGTTAATGAGCAGACACGGCAGCAGACTCAGTAAGTATAATTCTCATACTTTAATCTGTATTTTGCTTCCTTTTAACTATTTTTTTTATTTTAATCCAGGCGGCTGAACATGAACAGGAACTGGACATACAGTAATAAGTCTGTGTACTGGATTCAGCATCGGACACATGGTACAAAAAAAGGAAACTAATTTGCAAAAGACTAGCATCAGCTGGAATGTCACCAATCAGCTGTAAGTCAGATCATTCATGCACACAATTATTCTTGAAAAAATGTAACAAAGTTGTAATCAATTGGGTTGATTCAGACAACAATAGCAAATAATATTGCACACTGACAGATCGCTTTTTTGGAAGACAATATTCTGTCATCAACCATTTCAAAAGTTGCTGTGTATAACGATTTAAAAAAATATTTGGTCAAAATGGTTAAAATTAGATACACTGACGAACTTTTGGCTTTCAGACTCCATATTTCACCATCCACTACAGCTTTGGGTGTGAGACAACCTTCATTTTATAGACAGTCATCTTAGCTATCTCGTACATAAACTTGACTTGCAACTATATAGCATATGATTAGTTATGCAGATTCTTCTCATGTCACTGCATTGTAACTGTTTTGCTCCTGACGTTTGAAAATCTTTTTCTTCCGGTATATAACAAATAAAAAACTATTCTGTGACTTAGGTTGATTCCCAAGCAAATGGTCACTGGCTTAAATCATGGAGCAGCCATGAAGAAGATTTCCCAAGAAAAGAAAAACAGGATCATCCATCTCATTGATAATAGTCTCTAAGCCAAGAAAATTTCCAAACTGCATTATATGAGTAACATGACAGTTGGAAGAATATAAAATGAGGTACGTCCACCCATTAAGCAGCCAAGAGGTGGAAGTTCAGGCAAAATACCAGAGTCAGCAAGTCGGCATCACAAGGTCTATCAGTTCTGGTGCAACAAACACGGCTGTGGAGGAGGCTTGCATGCTTCATAATAGTGAGTTACAGACATCCATGCAAGCTCTGTGTGATACCTGCTACGAAAGTCTACAATGGTGTCTTGAAAAATGGGAAGAAGCCTTGATTTAAATATCATCATAAGATGCATTAGCTCACATTTACAAAAAAAGTAGCAAAAGTTGACAGTAGAACATTTGAAACGAGTTATTTGAAGTGATGCAATAAAAGTCAATAGACTAGACTCTGATGGATGCAAATAGGTCTGGAAGAAAGAAGGGAAAAAAGGGCTAATGGGTCGAGAAATTGCTGGAACTGCCAACTTCGGTGGAGAAAGCCTGATAATATGGGGTTGTTTCACAGCCAAAGGTGTTGGATACTTGGAACTCAATGCTGACCAATATGTGAGTATCCTACAAAATGAGTTACTTTGTACACTCGAGTACTATGGGTATGAAAAGGACAACATAGTGTTCCAGCAGAACAACCACACAAAGCATATGTTGAGATTGACAAAGAAATGGTTACATGGCAATGAAGTAGAGGTGCTGGATTGGAGCCCACAGTCCCCAGATCTTAGTCCAACTGAACACTTGTAGGAAAAGCTGTTTACATACTCACGTGAGTTGACCAGTATGCACCAACATTGGGAACATTTAGAAGAGACCTGGGATCAGATTTCTGTCGAGACATGCTTGAAACCGATCGAGATCATGCTTAGAAGGGTTCAGGCAGTGTTAAAAGTCAAAGGTAGATTTACAAAATTCTAACAAAATAATAAAAATGTAAATTTAGATTTTTAGGAGCAAAATAGTAACAATGTCGTGATTTGCAAGAATCTGTATAATTAATCATATGCTAAACAGTTGCAAGTAAATTTATGTATAAGATAACAAAGATGATTGTAAAAAAAAAAGCTAGTCAAACTCTCAAAGCTGTAGTGCATGGTGAGATATTGAGCCTGAAAGTTAAAAGTTCAAAACATTGTTGCCCTTTTACTTGTCATTGTATATGAGATTACTTTTTCTTCTGTGTATTGTCAGCTTTACTATTGGCAAACCACTCTGTCTAACACTCTGTGACTTGCCCTTTTTTGATGATATGAGAAAGTTGTTTGGACATCCATCCCACCTTGATCTAAGCTTGTCCAGTAAGCCACATTTGTAATTTGTCATGAATAACTTTCGAGGTATTTTATGTCAACACTTGCTTTTTGAAAAAAAAAAAAAATAAAACAAAATATAGTGGAACCTCGCTTAACAAGTAACCCACTTAACGAGAATTTCGCTTAACAAGCAAAGATTTCTGTAAATTTGTAGCTCGGTTTACGAGAAAGCTTTGCTGTACGAGCAAAATACTCACCGCACACACTTCCGGTTCCGTACATCCACCGCGCTCTGACCCGCTCTTGCAGTCCACACAAAGACACACAAGCACACACAAACACACACAAACAAACACGCACGCACACACATACAGTATTATGCTCACCTTACCTACCGCTCCATCGCCGGCCTCATGGTTCTTGTAGTCTGCCGGTACATCGCGACGAGGGAGGAATCCTCGCAGAGAACTACAAGACCCAGGAGGCCGGCGATGGAACGGAAGGTAAGGTGAGCATAATATGTGTACCTTCCGTTCCATCTCCGGCCTCCTGGTTCCTGTAGTTCGCCGCTCCAGGATGTTTATCGGCAACCATAGCGACAAGGCAGGAACTTTGGCTGTCAGACGCTACTCAAAGGCAGCGCGCTGGCCAATCAGAGGCAAGCAGATCCTGCCTTTGACGTCAGTGCTCAGGGTGCAGAATTTCCTCCCTCGTCGTGATGGTTACCAGATACACAGCCCGTATAGGCGAACAGCAAGTCCCAGGAGACCGGCGATGGAACGGAAGGTAAGGTGAGCATAATATGTGTGTGTGTTTGTGTGTGTTTGTGTGAGTTTGTGTGTGTTTGTACGTGTGTGGAATGGCACAATACGGGACCAGGATGGGACATTTAACAAGTTGTGGAACGAATTGTCTGCATTGCAATGATTTCCTATGGGAAATCTTGCTTTGCTGAACAAGTAACTTGGTTAACAAGCACACTCCCAGAACGGATTGTTATCGTTAACCAAGGTTCCACTGTAGCAGAAATTATTTTCCAAAAATATCTGACTGATGAACATCAATGTTGTTCTTTAATGTCATAATATGGGATCAACAGTTAGCATTAAATGGTCTAAACTGGAAATTATGGCTGTCTAACATTCCTTGGGTATGAGCTTCACTACTATGCTAAAAATATATATCTATCTTTAAATAGTTTTTAGAAGATTTGGAGAGAAAGGATGTGCTCCAGCATAAAAGTAATGCAGGAAATGCAAAGCTGTACCATTCACAAATTATGAAATGTCACAAATAGAAATCTGACTTTAAAAATGTCTCAAACCATGGAAATGTTATATTAGATTTGCAGATTACAGTTTGTCATACCTATTGTACTATTTTATTGTAGTATTTGTCAACATTTTGTTCAGTCAGTTTGTGGTTACCAACATAAGAAACATTTCCCTTTGTAGAGATGACCCACTACTCTAGAAGACACTGTTCTACCAGCATCGAGCTCTGTAGCACTACAGCAGTAATTCATCAATGTTTGTACAACTATAATTGCAAACCAGTCAAATGTATAAATGGAAAAAAAGTCTATTAAACAGTACTTGATTCAGCAGTGCACTTGTCACGAATGTATACTGTACTACTTACATTTCAATAGTCTTGACATGGCCAACATCAGCAGTAACTCATTTCACCATCTCAATCACCTTTATAGAGTGTTAAAACTAGAAAGTCAATCTTAAGTCAATGCTCATGAAACCTAATTACTGTATTCGATAAAACAGTACAAAAGCCTGCAGATGCAGATATCTGGTATAGTGTTTATACCTCAAGTTATAATGTCTAAACACAAGGGCGAAATTTCATTCATCAATGGTCAAAGTGCAAATTGTTACGCATGATGCTCTGATTTATTGATACTGGTGAGAAAAGGTTTTGTAGACTAACTTTTTGTAAAATGGACATTCAGTGTGTGAGCTGAATGGGTGTTTCGGAGAAAGCATTGTAGAACTGAGAGCATTTTGAATGTCACATATTTGTGAAAACATAGCAAGGTATGAAAGGCAGTATGTTTTTGCATCTGCACAAATTTCTGTGAGGCACCTAAGAAGCATGGATGGCTGTAATTGCATGTCTATGGTGAACATCCCAAAGTGTGTATAACAATCTTGTTGATTAATTTGAGTTTCACCTATAAAAGTGTCAGTCTTTTCTCTGTTGCAGAGTTTTTGTGATAGGTTCTGGGTCAGTCTGACGTTATCTTGGGAGAATCTGCTGATTAAATGGATTTTCTTTCTTTGGGGAGGAGAGGGTTAATGTTAGTTTACCTTCCAGCAGCTCCTGACTCCTGGTCAGTTGTTTACGGTTGTGACCATGCTCAGGTCCTTTAAATACCCTTTACGTCCCTCTATGTCCACCAGAGGGTGCCGGTTATTCTCATCATTTGGCACTTGGTAGCTTGGCCAGGAGGAGAAAGGAGCTTGTGAATGCCTGTCTCTGAGAATTGCGATGTGGGCTGCAGCATTGGTGCATGCTGCAGCAGTTCTACGTGGGCTGGTTGTACGGTATGGATGTTCCCCAGTAGTCTGTTTTCTTTCCCCCCCTTCTATGTTGTTTCCCCTTGTAGCTCCTTTGTGTGTCTTTGCCGTGTGTATGAGTTGTAGTCGTTGTTACCCCTGTTTTGTCTTATATTAGTCAGTGGGGTTATAGATTACTGTTCTTGTCCCTTCCCCCCGGGTGGTGGGTTGTGGAGACTGGTCTTATCATCAGGGACAAGGACAGGTGATAGGGCCTAGGTTGGAGGCTCAGATTTCCCTACCTTCAGGGTACCTCCAGGTGTTAGAGTGAGCACAGGGGCCCCAGCCTTATGGCAAGTATAGATTTCCCTGTGTTCCCCTGGTCACCTGTGACAAATAATAAGCTACTATCTTAACATAACAGTTCTCAGTGATCTGTTGGATGAGATAGCACCATACATTAGAAGATTGAGTGCAGTCTACTAGTGATGACAACTCATATTGACACATCAGATGATGTTTAGGGCTATTTAAAATGAGACCAGTTACTATTTAGAGTGCTTTCACAGATGCTGTCGATACTTTTTATAATTTGCTTTTGTAGACAAAACTAGATATAGATTAAAAGAAGCAGAATCTTTCAATATATTTCTCCTCTGCAGATGATCAAATCGTTTGAAATTTATAATTTCGAGGATCAACTATTTTATTTTGAAATGTATTCACTGCAAATCACAAGTACTCTATTTGCCCTCAAAAGATGTGTATAACACTCTGAGGTTTCTTAAGACTGTATTCAACCTCATTCCATCACGTTAGTGCAAACACAGCATTACTAATATCAAACTGACCTCACTATTGAAACAGAGAGTAACCAACAGTCCATTTAATATCACGATACATGAACAAAATTTTCATGTTTCCTAAAATAAAGAAAAATATGGTCCCTTAAGCATGTTTCTTAGTTATTTTTTATCAAGCAGAACGTTTTATACAGAACACTCCAGTTCAAAACTCTAACCATGACATACAAAGCAATCCACAACCTGTCTCCTCCCTACATCTGTGACCTAGTCTTCCAATAATTCCCTGCACGTAAACTTCGATCCTCACAAGATCTCCTTCTCTACTCCCTTCTCATCTCCTCTTCCCACCATCGCATCCAAGATTTCTCCCATGCCTCCCCCATACTCTGGAATGCTCTGCCACAACATATCAGACTCTCGCCTACCTTGACAAGCTTCAAAAGGAACCTGAAGACCCACCTCTTCCAACAAGCCTACAACCTGCCGTAACCCTCAGTCTGATATAGCGCCGCCCAATCACCTCTACCCTAACCTATTGTATCCTCACCTATTCCTTGTAAACTGTGAGCCTCGCGGGCAGGGACCTCTATCCTCATGTACCTGTCTGTGCTTTGTATTGTTTATGATTATTGTACTTATCCCTATTATATATACCCCTTTCACATGTAAAGCACCATGGAATTGATGGCGCTATAATAATAAATAATAATAATAACACTGACTGAAGCTGATGGTGTCGCTGTTAGAGGTAATATTAGTCTGCTGTGATTCTTAGCTCTTGTGCTTTTTTCTTTTATTCTACTCTGGCCACTTTTTTATTTTAACATACATTTTGTACAACACTATAACCTTTGACAACTTTTTAAACCTGAATTATTCAACTCTTGCCCAAAATGATGTAATAAGAAATGCTAGGTAGGCAAGTACAAAAATCAAAATGCGGCAGTGGACCACAGTCGCATGTATGCACAGTTGCATGTACTTTTGCAAGAGTGGACTAGCAAAAAAAGATGTACTTAAACAGACATGCACAGTTATATGTCCACATTTTTTTTCTATTTCTTCAACAAAATGCAACCCTTTTCCCAAAAATGACAAAATACCATAAGAAATGCCACATACTGTAGGTGTTACATAGACGCAAGGAATGCAACACGCAGTAAGGATGACTCAGTGGTGACAAACAGGTTTTTATTAGGTGGGAAAAGCGAGATTAAGGGAGGGGAAAAAATGAGTAAGCAACAGGCAATGCAGGTACACAAGGTAAAATAAATCAACTAGTAGCACGTTTCACAGTTAAACTAGTCTCATCAAGCAACTACTGAAGGTTATTACAAACAAATTCTCTTACCAATAGCCCAACCCCGGCTCTTCCATCAGGGGAGCATTGGTGTCACCATATTTAGGGTCACAATATGCAATTAAACAGGAAAATCTGAACTTTCATTAATCTGCTAGTGTTTCACAAAATTTTAATACCGATTCCTATCTAAGTGTCTGTTGATTAGACCGGTGTCACACTTGTGAGTGCCTTGCGTGTATCTCGCGCGAGTCTCTTGTTGCATCACTCGTCATGGACTCACACTCTCCTCATAGGAGCGTCTCAGCTGCATAGAGATGCATGCAACCGACCCGCTCCAGTGAGGAGAGTGTGAGTCTGTGCCAGGTGATGCAACGCGAGATTCACGCGAGATACACGCAAGGCACTCACAAGTGTGACACCGGTCTTATAGGGATAAATGGTTTTATATGAAATATATCCATTGATGAAAAGTTGGTAAAGAAAAAGTTCACTAATTTGCTCATCACTATGGAAAATTATCATGTAAAAGTTTAACAAAATCAGAAATAGTGGAGAATGCAACACTAATGATTTGGTGCAATGGACGGTACTGGATACTGGATTCTCTAAGTGCTATGAAAATACATCTGTGGTATTTGAAAACCACAATCAATCTGCCTCAGCAATCTCAACCTGCATTTCTGGGTCACTTGAAGCATTTAGACTGCACTTATAATTAACAGCTATTTTTAAACAGCAAAAAAATGGAGCAGTGGTAAGGTACAAAAGCATTAAACTTGCCCCAGTTTTTGCTATTGAATAGGACACAGTACTGCAATATGCTTCAAGATCAAAGGGAGCTCAGAGAGAAACGAGACAGGCTGATCAGTGGGGATAAATTGTTCCCATTATAGTGGTGTAAGAATAGGGTGCTTTCAATTGAAACAATTTAATAACCACATTCATTACACTGGTGTCCACTCTATTTTATCTGAAGAGTTTTTACTCTCTTTTTTTGCATATCTAGGGAGTAAGTTCAATTCAGCTTATTCTCTAGAAATTAAGACGTGCTGGCTTTGACATTATGAAATTAAGCACTAGTAGTCAGCATCGCAGTTGTCTGGAGATTCCCTCTGGATGTGGCTAACTCTGCCTACCGCTAATTATGCTGAATGCAAATGCTCTCTGCAATAGACACAGCAAGGAAAAATACATTATTGTAGCTCATTTCATGGCTTTTAATATTACATCAGTGGAGACAGTCATTTCATATTTCTTCATTATACAGACTCTAAGTATCTATTCTAGCATAGAATCCAGCTTTTCCTTAAACTGTTACACCTGGAAATAGGCTTTAGGCTTTGTGAGATGACTGTGGTTTTGTCCCAGTTCATCAATTCTACGTATTGGATGAATATAGATAGGATATCTATTTGAAAGGTTTTGTATCTGCAGAAAGGGTTATTTTTCCCTAAATTCCTACATGTTCTAGAAATATACTTCACACCTGATTAACCCCTTCAGCCCCCGGGCACTTTCCGTTTTTGCGTTTTTGTTTTTTGCTCCCCTTCTTTCGTGAGGCGTAACATTTTTATTTTTCCATCAATCTTGCCATATGAGGGCTTGTTTTTTGCGGGACGAGTTGTACTTTTAAATGAAACCATAAGTTTTACCATATAGTGTACTGGAAAACGGCAAAAAAATTCCAAGTGCGGAAAAATTGCAAAAAAAGTGTGATCGTACAATAGTTTTTGGGATATTTTATTCACTGTGTTCACTATATGGTAAAACTGAGGTATCTATGTGATGCCTCAGGTCGGTGCGAGTTTGTAGACACCAAACATGTATAGGTTTACTTGTATCTAAGGGGTTAAAAAAAATTCACAAGTTTGTCCAATAAAAGTGGCGCACGTTTTGCGCCATTTTCCGAAACACGTAGCGTTCTTATTTTTAAGGATCTATAGCTCAGTGATGGCTTATTTTTTGCGTCTCGAGCTGACGTTTATAATGGTACAATTTTTGCGCAGATGCTACGTTTTGATCGCCTGTTATTGCATTTTGCGTAAAACTTGCGGCGACCAAAAAACGTAATTTTGGCGTTTGGAATTTTTTTGCGACTACGCCGTTTACCAATCAGATTAATTGATTTTATATTTTGATAGATCGGGCATTTCTGAACGCGGCGATACCAAATATGTGTATATTTATTTATTTTTTAACCCTTTAATTTTCAATGGGGGGAAAGGGGGGTGATTTGAACTTTAAGGTTTTTTTTTTTTTTTTATTTTTTAAAACTTTTTTTTTTACTTTTTTTTTTTATTTTACTAGTCCCCCTAGGGGGCTATAGCGATCAGCAATCCGATTGCTGATCGCTATCTGCTGATCACAGCTATACCGCTGTAATCAGCAGATTCAGTCACTTTGGTTTTCCCTCTGCTCTCGGCCGAGGGAAAATGAAAGTGAAACATCGTAGCAGCAGGCGTCATCACATGACCCTGTGCTACGATGGCAACCACCGATAGTCACGTGATAACACACGTGACTTCCGGTGGGGGCGGCGGTGAGTAACAAACATGGCCGCGCGCATTTAAATCTTGCTGCCAGACTTTGGCAGCAAGATTTAAGGGGTTAATGGCCGCGGGTGGAAGCGATTCCACCCGCGGCTAGTAGGCACACATGTCAGCTGTTGAAAACAGCTGATATGTGTGCCGATCCACGCCACCTGCCCGCGGCAGGGGGCGGGGCTTAACCCGACACGATCCTGGACGGATAGATCCGTCCAAGGTCGTGAAGGGGTTAAAATAAATGCATAGTTAAGATATGGCAAGGCACTAAGATATTCTGTATTTTGGGTATTATGGTTATGTGTTTTAAGGTATACGTACTTACACAAAGTTTTTCATGTCGATTTTGAACCGGATCAGCTTCAACATCTCCATCAAAAACCATTTCCAATACTGTTTGGGTGGCAAACATCCAAGGAAAAAGGATATCCAGCATCCAAGTCCAGGAATTTAATAAAAAATCAGTTTTATTCAATCCATTAAAACCACTCCAGTTTAAAGTCACGATTAATATTGCAATACAGAGGACGCGTTTTGGATTCTAGGTCCTTATTTTAAATCCAATTCTTTGGATGTTTGTGGACAAATGGCTGAATTTTTCGTGTCCGTGCACCGTCCGGATTTACAAGTCTTCTACAGGACTGGGTGAGCTGGAAAGTTTTCACTTTCTTGATGTTTGAGTGGCAAGTATAAGCAAACATACATAGTCACTGTATGTTGGCACCTTGTTTGGTAACAACTAGTTTGTGTGGTGGTCATCATAGCTTCTTTTTATCAAGTACTTCAACACAGGTCGGCGACTAAAAACATGTTTGATTTTTTTCATCTAATTTCCATGTCTTTTGGTGTGCTGAAAATGAAAAAAATATTGAAAAAAATCCTGGACGTCAGGATTTGCCACAAAATGCAAAATTCTCTTCAAATTTAGTACATTTTTCATCATCTTTTTTTTTTTTTTAGGGTTTTGAAAGTCAAAATTACTATTAACCCCTTAACGACCGCGGGCCGTAAAATTACGTCCTAGCGGTCATAATGTTACTGCCCGCGGTCTGCTGGAGGCAGCATGCCGCGATCGGCGCACATCTCAGCTGATTTTCACAGCTGAGATGTGTGCCTGCTAGGCACGAGCAGAATCGTTATCTGCTCGTACCGTTTAACCCCTTATATGGTGCTGTCAATATGTGACAGCGCCATTATAAGCGCGATCGCAGTAAACTTTTACTTACCGCCCGATACCGGAAGTCATGTGACACGATCACGTGACTTCCGATAGTTGTCATGGTAGCACAGGGTCATGTGATGACTCCTGTACTACACCTGACTTGCCTTCACTTTCGCTATGCTAGCGGCACAGCACAGCAAAAAAGAAAGAGAGCGTATCTGCTGTTTACAGCTGTGTAGCTGTGATCAGCAGATACTGCAGAGCGATCGGATTGCTGATCGCAATAGCCCCCTAGGGGGACTAGTAAAATAAAAAAAAAAGTAAAAAAAAAGTTTGAAAAAATTAAAAAAACAAAAAAACCTAAAAGTTCCAATCACCCCCCATTCGCCCCATTGAAAATTAAAGGCTTAAAAAAATAAAAAATATACACACATTTGGTATCGCCGCGTTCAGAAACGCCCGATCTATCAAAATATAAAATCAATTAATCTGATCAGTATACGGCGTAGCAGCAAAAAAATTCCAAATGCCAAAACGACTTTTTTGTCGCCACAACGTTTGCGCAAAATGCAATAAGAGGCAATCAAAACGTAGCATCTGTGCAAAAATAGTACCGTTAAAATCGTCAGCTCGAGACGCAAAAAATAAGCCGTCACTGAGCCATAGATCCCGAAAATGAGAATGCTACGGGTCACGGAATATGGCGTAAAACGTGCGCCACTTTTTTCAGACAAACGTCCGATTTTTTTAACCCCTTATATAAAAGTAAACCTATACATGTTTGGTGTCTACGAACTCGCACTGACCTGAGGCATCACACCCACACATCCGTTTTACCATATAGGGAACACAGTGAATAAAATATCTCAAAAACCATAGTGCTATCGCACTTTTTTTGCAATTTTTCTGCATTTGGAATTTTTTTGCCGTTTTCCAGTACACTACATGGTAAAACTGATGGTTTCATTTAAAAGTACAGCTCGTTCTGCAAAAAATGAGCCCTCACATGACCATATTGACTGGAAAATAAAAAAGTTACGTCTCAGAAAAAGAATGGCGAAAAAAAAACGGAAAGCGAAAAATCGGCCGGTCGTGAAGGGGTTAATTAATTCACATCAATGCATTGAAGATATATAATGCCAAAAAAATATAACTTTCAAAGAAAAGAACTTTCAGTGTGATCTAATGAAACCAGCATCAATATGTTGAAATCTGAATTATGCCCGGGCTTTTTTCAATTGTTTTATCTTTGTTCTTGCCTGTTCACACATTTTAATCTCAGTTCGTGTTAAGTAACCGTCACACATAACGAGATCACTGCGGTTTCTGTGACACAGTAACGATCCCGTTAGCGATCTCGTTATGTGTGACACCTACCAGCGATCAGGTCCCTGCTGTGAGATCTCTAGCCGTTGCCGAATGGTCCAGGCCATTTTCTTCAAAGGCGATGTCTTGCTGGGCAGGACACATCACTGTGTTTGACACTGTGTGACAGGGTCACGGTGACTGTTGAGATCGTTATACAGGTCGCTTCTGTGACCTGTATCGTTCCTGCATCGTTGGTAAGGTCTGACTGTGTGACATCTCACCAGCGACCTCCCAGCGACTTACCAGCGATTCCTACCAGGTCGCATCATTTTCGGGATCGCTGGTAAGTCGTTGTGCGTGACTGGGCCTTTAGCTCTTCATATTCAACCATGTTTTCCAAAATTAGCATTATGGCTCAGCGGAAGTGTATTAATTCGCCTGACAGTTTCTGTTACATTTGTGGTGAATATACAGTGTTGAAGCAACAGCTGAATATTACAGACTTTGTGAAAAAAGTATACTTC
This sequence comes from Anomaloglossus baeobatrachus, assembly GCF_048569485.1. Classification (NCBI taxonomy): domain Eukaryota; kingdom Metazoa; phylum Chordata; class Amphibia; order Anura; family Aromobatidae; genus Anomaloglossus; species Anomaloglossus baeobatrachus. The sequence goes on along the minus strand of NC_134353.1, from coordinate 823,825,535 downwards.
GCATATTTCGGACTAAAGCTTGGAGATCAAGATAAAGCTTGGGCGCCTCATAAAGTGTGCAAACGGTATGTTGAGGTCCTCCGAAATTGGTTGAAGGGTAAGAAAAAAGCTTTCCGTTATGGGATTCCTATGGTATGGCGAGAGCAAAAGAACCATAGTGACTATTGTTACTTTTGTTCATGCGATGTGAAAGGGTATAATTCAAAATGGAAGCATTCCATTTCATACCCCAATATTCACTCAGCAATTCGTCCCATCCCCCATGGCACAGATATACTAGTACTCAAGGCCCCTGCTACCTTGAAAGAGATAACTATGTCTGATGAAGGTGGAGTCATACCTGAACTAGATGAATCAAGTTCTGACTTTGAAGATGATACAAGACCTAAATTATTTTCCCAGGAGGAGATGAATGATTTGGTAAGAGACTTAAATCTTCCCAAAGATGTCGCTGAGTTACTCAGCTCAAGGCTCAAAAGCAGGAATTTATTGTTGCCAGGAGTGTCTTTTTCATGGTTCAGACATCGTGAAGACGAGTTTGTTCCTTACTTTGCCCAGGAAATAAGTTGGTTTATTGCATCAATGTCGAAGGTTTGATGGGTCAATTCAAAATCCAATATGATTCAGCGCAATGGTGTCTTTTTATAGATTTTTCAAAAAGAAGTCTCAAAGCAGTTTTACTCCACAACGGCGGTTTTATGCTTTCATCCCTGTAGGTTATTCCGTACACCTAAAGGAAACCTACGAGAACTTGGAATTGGTTCTTCGTAAACTTAAATATGAAGACCACGGTTGGCAAGTGTGCGAGGATTTGAAAGTCCTGTGCATGCTGCTAGGGAAACAAGCTGGGTATATCAAATATCCTTGTTTTCTGTGTCTATGGGAGAGTCGAGACCGACAAAATCACTGGACCAAGAAGAATTGGCAGCCGAGGGTGCTCACAGTTGGTGAAATAAAATGTCCTCCGAGAAACTTTGGTTCCTCCCCATAAAGTTCTTCTACCACCTCTCCACATCAAATTGGGATTGATGAAACAATTCATAAAATCACTTCCAAAAGATGGAGAATGCTTCAAATACTTGGTCGCCAAGTTTCCAGGCCTCTCGGAGGCAAAATTGAAGGAAGGTGTGTTCTTCGGACCAGACATTAGAAGGCTTATAGCTGATCAAGAGTTTATCAATACCATGACGCATCCTCAAAAAGAAGGGTGGATTGCATTTAAAGAGTTCGTAGAGAAATTTTTAGGCAATAACAAAGACCCTGACTACAAACAAATCGTCAGACGAATGCTGAAAGTTTGAAGTGAGTTTGAAAGTACATTTCCTCCATTCACACCTTGACAACTTTCCTGAAAACTTGGGAGCTGTGAGTGAAGAGCAAGGTGAACGATTCCACCAGGACATTAAAGAGATGGAAAGAAGATACCAGGGAAGATGGAGCATTACAATGATGGCAGACTACTATTGGACGCTTCAGAGAGACATTACAGATGCTACTCACAAGCGTAAATGTACCAAGAGAAGCCTCACAGGGAAGAAGAATCGATTTTAGTGTGTGTTAGTGAGCTCACTGCAGTTAAAAAAATTATTTTCATGAAACACTTGTAATAAAAAATTAATTTTATGAGTCTATTTTCATTTATTTTGAGGTATTGTCTTATTTAATATAGTTACTTAAATTTGTCAGAAAACGTGATGTCCTATGACAAAACGGAGGTCATTTTCGGATTCAGCGCACTCAAAAGCATAAAGATTACGTGGAGTAACCAAAACAGCTCTCAAAAAAAAATGTTTTGCAGACCTGTGTAATGTTTTAGGCTTGTTGCTGGATTGCCACACACCAGTAATTATCAGGCATGCAAATTATCAACAATTCTTTTAATGAGATTTGTTACTTACTGTTTAAAATAGTGATTAGCCCCTTGGCCATATTGTCCATGTGTAGTGTCCTTAGTGTCCACCTACTTCAATGGATGCAATATTAGCAATACTTTTAAGTGAAAATACCTCCTAAATATGCCACACAGCACTGAAAATACCTATGATTCAACTGCTCCATAGGATTTAGTAAGCCTTTTGCCTTTTGTACTGGCAGAGATCGAGATATAGTGTACTCAAGTGAAATTAAAGTAAAAAAAAACCAATGGAATAGAATGATTATGTAGACTGTGAGACCTCGCAGGCAGGGTCCTCTCTCCTCCTGTACCAGTTTGTTTTTGCATTGTTCATGATTATTGTACTTGTTTTTTATGTATACCCTTTTCACTTGTAAAGCGCCATGGAATAAATGGTTCTATAATAATAAATAATAATAATCTGCACTAGGTATCAAAAAACAGGAGACCCTATGCCATTTTTCCAATTATTTATTTATTTTTACTCTCCACTTCGGAACCCAGACAGCTAGTTTAAGGACAACCAATCATAGATGCCAGCAGTCTGACTGTAACCAGTCACAGATGCTATTACAGAGGGTGAGCGGGGGAAGCAGTAAATATTCATAATATTTAATGAACAGACCCAGAAACAGTGTGACAGCTGTGCAGAAACTCGGTAGGTATAATTGTCCTACTTTAATCCTTGTTTTGCTTCTTTTTTTCAGCCCCAAAGATTTACTTCCACCAAATGATGGCATCATAGGCTGGCAGCTGAGCCACTAGTTTTTTATGTTAAATATTAATGTCAATGAATGTAACTTGAATGTTTTAATATAGATAGTATAAAAAATATTCAATTAGTGTCGTCTGCACCATGACAAGTATGCACCATATAAGTATGATGTATTGAATTAGGCCAGAGATATTATTATGATGCACTTGGTAATCTGTCATCTACCATCACTTATCTGCCATCATCTAATCCCCATGTCTATCTTCCCACAGGTATGTCAATTCATCCACTCAACTTTCCCATGATCTGAACTGCTGTCCCCTTCTCTCTGCTGTGTGTGTTAATACATGGTATGTCAATTCATCCACTCTACTTTCCCATGATCTGAACTGCTGTCCCCTTCTCTCTGCTGTGTGTGTTAATACATGGTATGTCAATTCATCCACTCTACTTTCCCAATATATCTGACCTGTTCTCTCTTTGCTTCAATATCTCCCTGGCATGCTCCAACATCTCACTGTGACCTCTCCCCCCTGTAACCTACCTTCCTTTTATGACCTTTGTTTATTTTGCCTATGTGAAGCTGCATCTGGCTTCTTTGATTGAGTGATCAAGGGGTTCTTGTTGCACCCCACCCCTTCACAGCTGATTGCACTTGTATGTGTATATACTGGGGCAACTAAAAGTCTTCACAAGACTTTTCGTCTGCACCATGACAAGCATGCACCATATAAGTATGATGCATTGAATTGGGCCGGAAGTGACCGGAAGGTACCTGGAAACATAGTCACTGTAAACAATGTTCGTGTGTCTGTCGCGGGCGGGGACGACGACGCCGCTGCTGCGCGCTCGCTAACGCTCGGGTCCGGTGCTGGTGCGGCTGCTGCAGCTCGGTGGCTCGAGCGGTGGGCCGGATCCGGGGACTCGAGCAGCGCTCCTCACCCGTGAGGGAAAGGAGTGGTTGGTTTGGGGGATTTAGTCCGTGACACCACCCACGGGTCGTGGTGAAGATGGGCACCACCGCTGCTGGTGACGGGGATCCCGGGAGCGAAGGTAGGGAGCAGCTGGGATGTTGTTTTCCCCCTCCGTGGGTAGGGGTCGGTGGTCCCAGGGCCCGGTGATGATATGGGGAGGCTGGATGGCTAGGATGCAGGGTTGCAGGGGCAGCATGGCGCGGTGCCGGATGGCACTGGTGTACTCACTCAGGCAGTCAATGACAGAGTCTCTGGTAAACCAAACGGCTGGATGGACGGGTCCCGCAGGCGGCTGCAGTGTCTCTCCCCAGACAGGTGATGGTGGCTGTCTTTCCCTGCACCTTGATGTACTCAGTTGACTACTATGGATCCCCAACGGTAGTCCGCTCCCCGATGGATGGATGCCGGAGGTTGCCTTCTATCGGGTCTTTGGTTGTTAGGAAACCCCTGGGGTTCCGGTCACATTTGGATTTGACTATTGTCGGCGGCTCCAAGCCTGGTCGGAGTCCGATGGCCCTGCCGGTGTGTGCTGGCTTCACTTCGCTCCCCGGTCGGTACCAGCGGGCCAACGCCCGACCCGGTTATACGGTTCCGCGTTGCTTCACCACTCCTGCAGACGGCCACCACCGTCTGCCAACCTTGCTGTCAGTGCCTGGGCCACAAACCCAGACACCCAAGTGCTCACTCCTCTCACTTCAAACTCCTAAACTGTACTGCTACTTTTCCCGCCTCCAGGCCTGTGAACTCCTTGGTGGGTGGGGCCAACCGCTTGGCTCCGCCCCACCTGGTGTAGACATCAGACACTGGAGGGAGGCAACAAGGGGTTTTTTTTGGCTGGTGTCCCTGTCTGATGGGGGTGGGGGTGTTTGTGTGTTATCTGTGACGACCTGGCTAGTCCAGAGCGCCACATGTCTCTTAACTTTCACCTCTATAATACTTCACTTTCTACTGCACCCTCTGAACCCTAAACCCAGTAATGAGCTATTCATCTCTCCCTCCATCTTCCCTACCCAACTCACCTTCCCCTCAGATATTTTTCTTCACATTTCACCCAGTGTCTCCAGACACACACGACCATCTCATAGCCTCACCTGCTCTCACCTACTAACACTCTCACTGCTTCTCCTCACTGCTGGAGATATCTCTCCTAATCCTGGTCCTACTCATCACATCCCTATTGTCACTTCCAACCCTCATCCACAACCTAACACAAATTTCCGCACCCTCTCAAACCTCATACCCATTCACCTGGCCCCCGCTCCCCCAGTCCCTCTAAAAGGAGCTCTATGGAACGCTTGCTCTGTCTGCAACAAAGTATCCTACATTCATGATCTTTTCATCACTAATAAACTCTCCTTCCTCGCCTGAAGGGAAGCATGAAGGGAATACGCCAGTTGTTAGTGATAGGTTGAAGAGATGGGTTAGGGCTGGGATGAGGACTGCGGTGATGTTGGGGATGAGGTGCAATGGGAGCGGGTCCAGTGCACAGGTGGTTAGATGTGATCTTGAGAGTAGAGTGGAAAGATTGTTTTCTGTCATGGTGGAGAAGCTGGATTTGGAGGAATAAGTAGCTGAGTAGCTATGATGAGGGGCTGTGGTGATTGTGGGCCAAAGCTTGCTCTGATGTTGTCAATCTTCTGCTTGAAGAAAGATGCAAAGTCTTCAGCTGAGATGAGAGGAGAGGGAGGTTGTGCTGGAGGACGGAGGAGAGAATTAAAAGTGTTGAATAGCTGTTTAGGGTTGTGAGAGAGAGAGGATATGAGGGATGAGAAGTAGGTTTGTTTTCCAGCAGTGAGTGTGGACTTGAAAGTGTTCAGGGACTCTTTATATGCAATGAAGTGCTCAGTGGAATGAGACCTCTTCCATCTGCGCTCAGCAATTCTGGAAGCCCGTCTTAGTTCTTTAGTCTGTCTCGTGTGCCAGGGTTGCCTGTTGATTGGTCGGGTTTTGGTGTGTGTGAGGGGGGCAGCTGATTCGAGAGCTGCAGAGATTGTAGTGTTGTATAAAGTTGCAGCAGCATCTGCATCGTGTAGAAATGCAATGTCTGTGAGAGGGAGAAGGGACTGAAAAAAGGCGTGTAAATCAATGTGTTTGATTTGTGAGCCCTCGCGGGCAGGGTCCTCTCTCCTCCTATACCAGTCTGTTTTGTACTGTTGATGATTGTTGTACGTATACCCTCTTTCACTTGTAAAGCGCCATGGAATACATGGCGCTATAATAATAAATAATAATAATAATAATAATAATCTGATACCAGAACTGAATCTTCTTTAGGTGACATACCTGGTACTTGCTTGGGCTTGGTCACTATCAAACTTTCCTCAAAGCAATGGATGTTCTTGATGATCTGATAAAAGGTTGATTTTAAGGTAATCTTACAATCAGCAATGTGCTTGCCTGTAAAGTGTTTTCGATGCACAGCACAATGATTTACGTGAGTTTTGTTGGAGGTGACCATGCTTAACAGAAGAAGATAATGATTTCAAGCACTAGCCATTTTCAAAGCAACCAGTCTGCCTTTTTATTTCAATCGGCATGACAAAGTGATATCAGATTCCTTGTCCATGTTAATGCTTTCTCCTTAGGTAGTGAGAAGATCAGTGAAATTATATAAGCAAGTCATTCTGTGTAAGGGCTAATATTTCATGGAAATGGGGTATTTGAAATTATGGTAAGTTAATTTACAATTCAAGGAATGCTTTGCCAACTTTTGATTCTTCACAACAATGTAGAGTTAATTCAAATAGTCACTATTAAAACTGAAGCAGGAAACTTAATGGGAACCAAACTTTGTATTAGTCTCAAAACCTTTGGCCACAACTGTTTGAAATAGCTGATTTTACAATTTTGACTAAATTACTACTTTATGTGTGTTAAACTATGTCCGTATCAAATGCAATATGTTGTTTCTTGCAATGGCATTGTGTGGGTTGTCAGGCAGGGTAGGGTGCAACAAATATTTTATGGCCCCTAATATGTGGACCATTAGCACCTTCTTCATCTCTAGTGTACAATATTGTATTTAAAGAAAATGCTGATGTACCAAAAGTCCTCTATTAACAATAATACCACCATGCTAAAACAGAAATAATACCGCTACTTCATCACCACTATTATTCATGAATCACTGCATGAATAATACTTCTACAGAACAAAGCACACTCTACAAAGTCCAATAATACTACAACTATATACTTATCAATACATATTGACTGAATTATGTCACAAACTTTTATTAAGTGAAAAAAACACTATAAAAAATACTGATAATTACATGCCCGCTCCAGGGCCAGGGGTACTCGGCGATGTCTTTATAGTAAAGGAGAATGATGATGGGAGTTGTATTTTTAAGGATTGTTCAAGTTCGTGATGTCACCTGTGGTTTTTGCGGCTATGTGAGCCGCCGCTGCGCTGTGTGTTTCCCGGGGCAGGTGATGAGGGCACAGCTCAGGTGTTTTACTCCCCACAAGTAGAGTGAGGCCCTGAGATAACCGTTGATTAAATGAAAGGTCTATGAGAGCAGGCTTTGACGCAGGAGGAATGGAGACAACACCGTAGCTTTGCAATAACTTTTACTCACTGTACCGATTTTCAGTTTACAGCCGGATTAGTCCACCACAGTATGCTGGGATCCTCAGTGATGGGCAACCACTGATCCCAAATAAGTCCGAGGCCAGTACCGGTTCTCCATTTTGTTTGCCTTTCCTGGACAACTCTGTGCTGACTTTCTCCCTCCTGTCCTGTGCCTCCACACACAGTGCCCTGAGCCAGGGGCTGCGGACCAGCAATGGGACTTCTGCCTGCCTGGCTCCCTTTGGGGACCTTCAAATGGATTTCTGCCTGCCTGGCTCCATGGTCCTCTGTGGCCCCCTTCCAGCATATTCGTGTGCTGCTTGTGGCCCAAAGGTGCATACAGCCACCCTGGCCTCCGGTGTTACTAGGAAGTCCTGAAGTATCATCCTAGCCTAGGGACTGGGACCCCGTTTGCGACCAATCCCTTCACTTTGAGCTACTGTCTGTGAAACGTGACTATAGGGGTATCTGACACATCTCCCCTAAGTCACTGGGATCCTTTCTTCCATTTCCTCAGAGCAGAGCAGGACCCCTAGGTCCCTCACCCCTAGTCGGTCTCCTCCCTCCCTCTGACTGACTCTGTCAACCGTCAACTATCAAACTTAGCTCTGCTCATTTTACCTCAGATAGCTCCACCCCTTGGATCGTTCTAGAGACAGTGCACAGGGTTTAAGTGCCATAACCAGACTACTGGTCACTATGCATTAATGGAATCTGCCCCAGCCCTGATCAAATGTGTGAGCTAATAATTGGATGTCTGCAGGTTTTTGGTGCGTGAACCAATAGATGGCCTCTTTCTTACTCAGGATGGGGCATCACACCTATGACTGAGGTGTAGTACCTCTGTGGCGATGGTAGCCTCAGGGGCGCCACAATATCACCTACATAAAGTGTCCAAATAGTGGAAGATACCAGATCTATAAAAGGAAAAAATCCAGCAATCCCATGAAGAATAAATGAAACCCCTTTATTTCAACATCTTTGATAAAATGCCATAGGACACATTAAAATTAATAACAGAGCAGATGACAAGTTTCAGATCGCACAGCATCGTTACTCACTATATAAGATATGCGTAAGGATCCTACGTGATCCAAAATGCATCATCTGCTCTGTTTTTAATTTCTATGTGTCCTATGGCATTTTATCCAAGATGTTGAAATAAAGTGGTTTGATTTATTCTTCATGGAATTTCTGGATTTTTTTCCTTTTATACATGTGGACTATGCCCCTCCAGTTACCAGCTGGTTATTTTTTCCGTGCATCCCTCGCCTCCTGCCAGGATTCGGCAAGCGGTATGGCGGATAAGTACTTTTGTCCTACAAAGATACCAGATCTACAAACTTTATAAGTTTTATAGTAAAATGATATACAGTCACTTACAGTGGACATTTTATCTGGATATAGTCATTCACTTTTTACCATCTTTTCCATCTAGCCAAGATCACCATGATGACTTCTTGATCTTGACAACTTTTGTATGCAGACTTTTATCACAGACAAAATTTTCTTCAAACATTTCAAGCACCATTCCTATTTATTCTCAACCTACACAAACCAATGACTCACCCCAGGGCTTTGAGGTACTCGGTCCCGGGCTGCATATTGCTGGGATATATCACTGGCTGGCCGTTGCCCAGTTCCGTGACTTTGGGGGTCACTTAAAAGGGGTTTTGTACAAGGGAAAGAATAAAAATAAAGAGTTTTTCGAGACGCTACTTGCGGTATGCAACTATTTGGGGGAAGTCGCTGCTGCAAAGTCTCTCACTGCTGGGGCTGGTGGTATTGGGCAGCTTAGGTCTGTTGGCTCTCCGCAAGTGAAGCCCCAGGGGAGGATGATGGTGGCTGTAGTATACTGGTTCAGACGTGTAGGAAGAACTCAGACAACACAGGGGCTGCAGTTTAACTTGTGCTTTACTCCCTGTTTTGGAGTTGCTGCTACCCGGTTTGTGCTGGTTTTTACCAATCCGGTATTCTCTTTGTTCCAGTAACTGTGTAGTGAACTGGTGAGCTTTACTTCCATACACCCTGTAATCTGTAGTAGTTGGTGTGTCCCCGTGGCCTGGAGCATTTTGGGGGTTGTCTCCTGCTGTCTACATCTTGGCCTGTATGGCAGGCAGCTTGAACCTCTCATGGGCCGGACCTCTGTCCCCGTTCCCAGGCTCCCTCTTTGTTGCTGTGCCCCAGACACTAATGTCGGTACGGTCCTTGATGGAACCCCTCATGAGGCAGGTGTTTATCAGGTGAGCCTGAAGCATCTTCCTGAACTAGGGCCCTGTGCCCCATCGGTGCTCAGTCCTGTGAGTACTGGTACATACTCTCACATCCGGGGTTGGATGAAGTACCCTGTGGCACCTGACACTCAGTGGCGCCACACCTAAATCCTGCTGCAACCCCTAATTCTGTGGCTGTTGGTGCTGCATTAGTGTAAAAGGTGTTTCTCACAGTGACCTTAAGGCCCCTTTCACACTACATTGTGATCTCCGTTCAGTTGTCCTGTCGGGCCTTCTGTCGGAACCCCCCACAAAATGGGTTTCGGACGAATGCGCCAATGGGGCCATGAACTATAATGGTGCAGACGGAGTCACCGTGTGCTCTGTCCTACACCATTTTTGAGTGTATACGCTTACTGGAGGAAGACATTCAGATGCAGTTTGTGCCTAGGTGTTCGCCTCCAGAAAGTGTGTATGCCTTAAAATGGTGCACGACAGAAGACACAGTTACTCCATCTACACCATTATAGTCAATGGCCCCATTGGCGCATGCATCTAAAACCCGATTTGTGGGGAGTTCTGATGGAAGTCCCAATGGGACTACTGAACAGAGATAACAGCACAATGTGAAAGGGGCCTAGTACTTGAAAAATTGTGTCATTTATAATCAACCATCCACCCAAAAAGACTGTTAGTTCCCCTGAATACCATAGTATCAAAATGAAGGTATTAGTTTTCAAAAATAAAAAGTGATCTCTTTTGGGCCCCACATAGTGCCCCTTTTCTGTTGCTAAATAATAGTGACCCCTTTCTGCATACAGGAATAGAGCTAACCTTGTATTATGCACATTATCAGTGCCCTCTTTGCGTCACGCACAGTATCAGTGCTACCTTTCTGCTTTGACACTGTACTATTGCCCACTATGTGACCTCCGTATGGTAATAATGACAAGTGTACCCATACAAAATTTTATGTCCCTATTATTCTTCCTAAACAGGAATAGGGATCACAATAATAATGCCACCATAAAAGTAAAAATATCCCTTTCAAGGGACCATGACCCTTCAGTAGACCCTTGAAGTAATAATCTCCTCCTCTTGCATCCTTCAAATTATAATAACCCTTTAGTGCCACCTTCAAGTTATAAGACCCGCTCTTTACTTCCTTCAAGTAATTATGCTGCTCAGTGCCCCCAAAAAATAATAATGCAAGCTTTGTGCTGCACTTCCCATAGAAAAAAATATTCTCACCTCGTCAGATCTTCTGACAACCACAGCAAATTAGTCCTCTGTTGCCTTATATGAATGGAGGAGTGACATAACTCAAATGGCGTCATTGCGCTTCCTAAACCTACAACATCCTGTGGCCTACAAGATGAAGTGTATGGGCATGTATTTCTTTTTAACGTTTTACTTGTGCCAGATTATCTTCAGTTCATATTTGACTGTTCGATAAAAAATACATTTTCTATTCTTACCCCAAATTAGCAAAAAAGTTGGCACTGATTGACTGCTTGCTCTTGTTATGCATCCCTATTTAGGACGGTTAATGCATAATATTGCTTTATTTATGGACTGACTTGATTGATTCATTAACACCTTAATATTACCTGTAACATCCCTCAGAAACATATGAATTATTCATAATCCATGTTGCAGGCGATATTAAGGTCTCTAATTTAACTATGAATATCAGATTATTAGTATGTTTTTGTATTAATAAATATCAGGTGTTTATGTGGTAATTTGCCAAGTTGTCCTGAGTATTCACAAAACCAAATTAAGATCTGTCAACAGCAGTTGCTCGCAGGTGGCTCCTAGGGATCCTAAGTAATTAATTTTTTTTCTGCAAAGAAAAAGAAAATGAAAATAACATTTCCTAGATGATAGATGTTTATATTATTTTATGAATAAAAAATAGCTATTAAAAGAAATAAACTATAAAATTATATTTAAAATAGGCATAGTCTGCTTCCCGACTTGCAGTCAAGTTTTAGTCGTTGTGTATTTTTTTAAGAGTTTTTTTCTGCAGTTTCAGTGAAATTGGGTGGAGGTGTTTATGATCAGACATTTTAAAGACTTGCCACAGTTCTCAATGGGATTTAGGTCTGGATTTCAATTGGACCATTAACACACATGAATAATCTCTGATGTAAACCCTCCATTGTAGCTCTGGTAGTATGTTTACGATCGTTGTCCTGTTGGAAGGTGAACTTATTCCCTAGTCTCAAAACGTTTGCAGCCTCTGACAGGTTTTCCTCCAGCTCCAGAATTGCCTTGTACTTACAGTACCTCCATCCATCTTCACATCAACTGTTAATTTAGCCCAAAAAATTCTATTTTTGTCTCATCTAACCAGATCACCTTCTCCCACATGCTAGCTGTGTCTCCCTACATACCATATACCTTCAATATTTGGATGATGAATTGAACAGTGTAAATTGAGATATTCAGAGCTTGGGCTATTTTTTTTATAACCTATCCCTGCTTTCCACGTCTCCACAATTTTATCCCTGACCTGTCTGCTGTGTTCCTACATTTTCATGATGCTGTTTGATCCCTAATGTCTTCAAACAAACCTGTGAGGACTTTACAAAACAGTGGTAGTTCTACTGGGCATAAATTGCATACATGTGGGCTCAATTTCCTAATTGGGTGACTATTAGTGGCAACTGGACACTCAAAAGTATGTTTAGGGGTATCAGACTAAAGATGGCTGAATACAAATGAACGTTACAATTTTCACATTTATATTTTTTAAATATTTAGAAAACCATGTATCATTTGTTCTTTTACTTGATAAATTATTTCAACTTTGTGTTGGCATATAACAAAAAATCCCAATAAAATACATTTAAATTTGTCTGTGTAGAATTAAAAAATGTGGAAAAGTTCACAGGGTATGAATACTTTTTGCATATGTTTTTTAATTTATATTTAACAAAAGCTGTATTTTATTTATTATTGTTATTAGTTTGTGCATTATCCATTTTTCTTAGTGCATTGGAGCTTTTCCTGGGTTATGGTTAATAACGTATATTAATAAATACACCAGTCTGGGGGTACTTACTCTTTTATTTCATTAAAATTAAAGGCCAGCTTAGACAGGTGATGTACTTTGTAAATGTATTTAAAAAGTGATTAGCAATTTATTTCCATAATCTTTATTAAAAATATACATGCGATTTTCACACTGGCCACTTGTTTTTTTTGTACATACCATTCTCTCAGGAAATTCACATGTACATTAGCAGCAAACTACAAACTCAGATCCTATCTTTTGCATGTAAGCATCTAATGAATATATGAAAAGGCCATTGTGAAGGGAGAGAGAGAAGGGGTAGCTGTGACATTGCCATTGTGATTGGTGGATCCTGTATTATCAGTTGTGTATGAAGATGTTATGTTGCCACAAGGTAAAACCAGGGTAGGTAGGGGCTGGAAATTCCAGCAAGACAATGATCCTAATAGGTACACATCCAAATTATCAAAAATTGGTTAGCAAAGAAAAATGTTCACATAGGATAGCAGGGTATGTTGGGATATTTGAGCTACAGTATCATGAAACAATACCACACACTTAAGGCGAAGGTCACACGGCGAGAAAAACAGAGCGAGTGAAATGTGATAAAAAAATCGAATTCCACTAGGACCAATGTTACTCAATGGGGCAGCCCTAACTGGACTGAGAAAACAATCACAGCATGCTGCTGGTGGAATCTGATTTGTTTTCTCTTGCACCCACACAAGTCTATGGGTGCGAGAGAAACATCGCACTGCACTCGAATTACATCGGAATGCAGTGTGGTATACGCATCAGCTGACAATGGAGGAGATAGGAATATTAGTCGCTCCATCTCATTCACAGCTGTTCTGCGATTGCAGAATCGTATCACAGTGGCAGGACACTCAGCTTACACTCCAGCAGAGCAGGAGCCGAGTCTCATGTGATGCAATCGCATGAATTCTCCTGTGGCCCCAGCTTAAAAGATTAATGCAATGTCCCCAAAAAAATAAAAACAACATGTAAAGCTCTAAAAACTTATTCTATGTCCCACTAATCCATACCTGATTGTTCAGTTGTCCTTCGTGTTTTGTTTACAAACAATAAAAACAAAAGGTCCAGTCACACTAAACAACTTACCAGCGATCCCAACAACGATAGGGATCGCTGGTAAGTTGCTAGGAGGTTGCTGGTGAAATGTCACACTGCGACGCTCCAGCGATCCCACCAGCAACCTGACCTGGCAGGGATCGCTGGAGCGTCACTACACGAGTTGCTGGTGAGCTCACCAGCAACCAGTGACCAGCCCCCAGCGCCGCGTGGAAGATGCTGCGCTTGGTAACTAAGGTAAATATCGGGTACCCAACCCGATATTTACCTTGGTTACCAGCGCACGCAGCTACACGTGCAGAGAGCAGGGAGCAGCGCACACTGAGCGCTGGCTCCCTGCTCTCCTAGTTACAGCACACATCGGGTTAATTACCCGATGTGTACTGCAGCTACATGTGCACAGAGCAGGAAGCAGCGCACACTGCTTAGCGCTGGCTCCCTGCTCTCCTAGTTACAGCACACATCGGGTTAATTACCCGATGTGTGCTGCAGCTAAATGTGCACAGAGCAGGGAGCAGCGCACACTGCTTAGCGCTGGCTCCCTGCTCTCCTAGCTACAGCACACATCGGGTTAATTAACCCGATGTGTCCTGCAGCTACATGTGCACAGAGCAGGAGCCGGCACTGACAGTGAGAGCGGCGGAGGCTGGTAACAAAGGTAAATATCGGGTAACCAAGGACAGGGCTTCTTGGTTACCCGATGTTTACTGTGGTTACCAGCCTCCGCAGAAGTCGGCTCCTGCTGCCTGCATATTTAGTTGTTGCTGTCTTGCTGTCACACACAGCGATCTGTGCTTCACAGCAGGACAGCAACAACTAAAAAATGGCCCAGGACATTCAGCAACAACCAACGACCTCACAGCACGGGCCAGGTTGTTGCTGGATGTCCCACGCAGTGACATCACTAGCAACATCGCTGCTACGTCACAAAAGTTGTTCGTTAGCAGCGATGTTGCTAGCGATGTTGCTTAGTGTGACGGGGCCTAAAGGAAGAGGCGTTGGATATAAAGCTATAGAAAGTCACAAAGTGGAAAAAAAAACATAAAGAAACCAGCTAAAAGTTAAATCTGTCTTCCATAGTTTTTAAAATAACGTCAATATTACGTGTATAAAACTAATGACTAAATGGCCAGATTTCATAAAAATAGAGAAATAGAGAAAAATGAGGACACATCATTATAGATGTGGATTTTAGAAAATAGGACGTGCAGTTGCCCTAAATTCTTTTGCCTGCCTACCCAGAGGAGGTTGGCATCCAACGGATACAAAAATAGTGCCTGCTCCTCGACGGCTGAATGATACTACATATATGCTGATAATAAAAAAAATGATATACTTATTCAATATAATATGATGTCATAAATTTATAAAGATTAGTAAAGTTATCCTCAATATGTTAATTTCAAAGGACAATTATTTATAGAACTATTCAAGGAAGATCATTTAGAAGGAAGCAGTTATAACATTGATAGATATAGGCAATGATGATACTCAATAATACTTTATCAATAGTGATACAATCTCACTTGTCCAACAAAGCTAGATAAATGAAAAACTAATATACTTATCCACTGTAATATTATGCCATAAATTTATCAGGATATCAACTTCATTTATTTACTATTTAATTAATCAACTGTACTCTATCTATGGATTTGCTAACCTACTCCCCTGATGAAACTGCCAAACTGGAGGGGAAACGGGTTGTGAATCCTTACTAATTTGAATGAATTTATGACATAATATTATATTGAATAAATATATACCGTGTTTTTCGCTTTATAAGACGCACCTGATTATAAGACGCACCCCCAACTTTGGTTAAGGAAAAGAGAATTTTTTTTTTTAATATTAAATGGGGTCCATCTTATAATGCCAATGTCCGTCTAACAAATCATATAGGGTATATGTCCCTCATAGCCCCCCATCCTAAAATTAGCCCCCCTTAATCTGGATATGGCCCCCTTATATTGAATATAGCCCCCTTGTGCTGGGACACGTCCCCCTGTGCTGCCCATGGCCCCTATAGATGGCACACCTCCCCTGTGTTTGATATGGCCCCCATGTGTGCTGCCCATGGCCACTATAGATGGCACACCTCCCCTGTTAGATATGGCCCCCATGTGTGCTGCCCATGGCCACTATAGATGGCACACCTCCCCTATGTTAGATATGGCCCCCATGTGTGCTGCCCATGGCCACTATAGATGGCACATCTCCCGTGTGTTAGATATGGCCCCCATGTGTGCTGCCTATGGCCACTATAGATAACACATCTCCCCTGTGTTAGATATGCCCCCCATGCTGCTGCCCATAATAAAATAAAACACTCTTTCCTTACCTTCTCAGCGCTGTAATTCCTGTGTCTCCCACCTCGCAGTTGAGCTCCGAGTCCTCCCTCCTACACTTCTTGGTTCTTGCTGCCAGTCATGTGATCGGCATGGCAGAGTGATATCATCTCTGTGTGCCTTATCACAGACAACAGCAGCAGGAGACCGGAGATCAACGCTGGAGGAAGTGAGTAAAGCTTTTTTTATTTTACTATGGGCAGCAGAACGGGGGCCATATCTAACACAGGGGGGATCATGTGCGATCAAAGGAGGGCACAGGCAGACATAATATGCCCCGCTGCCCCAGCCCCTCAGCATGATGCAGTTTCAGCACCACACTGCTGGACAGCGGCTGTGCATATTATATGAGTGGGAGCAGGAGATCTAACGCTGCCGCCCGCAGCTGTCACCTGCCCCCAGCACCGCTCAAGAACGGACACTGCAGTATATATATATATATATATATATATATATATATGTGCACCCTCCGTATATTCGGTTTATAAGGCGCACCCCCTATTTTCCCCCAAAATTTGGGGGAACAAAAGTGCGTCTTATAAGGCGAAAAATACAGTAATTATTTTTTTTTTATTATTAGCATATATGTAATATTACTCACTATCTGTTAGGGAAACTTTACTAATCTTGATAACATTTGTGACATCATATTACATTGGATAAGTACCGTATTTTGTGTTTTATAAGACGCACTGGATTATAAGACGCACCCCAAATTTGAAGGAGGAAACAAGGAAAAAATCATTTTTACTGTTAAAATTAGGGTCCGTCTTATAATCCAAGTGTGTCTTATATCAGATCACCAAGGGGGGAGCGGCAGGGGTGGAGCGGCTCAGGAAGGTCACAGGAGGTAGGGCCGGCGATGCTGCCTGCTGGGAGGAGGGGATGTTGTGGCTCATGAGGGTCAGTGTATGGAGGGTCGGCAATACTGCAGGCTCATGGGGTGTCGTGGTGGCAGGCGCCATCGATCTGCCGGCAGGCTGTGGGTTCCATTGAATCGCTGGTGGTTGATGCAATGGAATTCAAGAAAATGGCCATGGAGGCAGTGCGTGCACAGATTGGCCTCTGTGGCCATTTTCTTGAAGTCCATGTCATCAACCGCCAGTGATTCAAAGCAGCCCACTGGCAGATCAATGGCACCCACCGATGCAACTCCCCACGAGCCCGCAGTATAACTGACCCTCCTGAGCTGCTCGACTACAGTGACACCCCCTCCTCCGAGCCCTCAGTATCATTGACCCTGTGCCACCACTGCCATATCCGGATTATAAGACATACCCTCATTTTTCCCCCAGTTTCGGCGGGGAAAAAGTGCGTCTTATACTCCAGAAAATAAGGTTATTTTTTCATTTAGTTTTGATGGATAAGTGAGATTGTATCACTATTGATAAAGTATTATTGAGTATCATTGCATATATCTATCAATGTGGTAATAACTGCTTCCGTCTGAACCAACTTCCCTGAGTAGTGCTATAAAACATCATCCTTTGACGTTAACATATCGAAAGGCCGGGGTGCTGTTTGGTGCTTTCACAATTAATTTCTATGTGAATATATTAATTCAAAAAGATCCTTCAAGTGTTTGGGGTAATTTTGTACTGTCCCTCTGTACCTAAATAATTTGGGGGGGGGGGGGTTTCTCCCCATGGTGACGAACAGATAAATGTAAATTGGTAATATAGACAGCTCAGCGTAAAGTCGCAAAGGAGTAAAGTCACCATTGTAATATCCCTAGGGTGCTAACCTCCTCTGGTCAACAGGCAAAAGAAAATATGGTAACTGTAGGTCCTGTTTTTCATAAATTCACATCTATAATGATGTGTCCTGAGCATTTTTTTTCTATTTCTCTATTGTTTATGAAATTTAGCCATTTGTATTATAGCTGTGGCTCTTTTAAAAACTAGAGAGTAAAGATAGATTTAACTTTTAGCAGAGTTTTTCTGGTTTACTTTTTCTTTTTGTTTACATGAAGTAAGACGATAACTGCTGCATTCCATCAAAAGCATCTCATATTTTTGCACCATACTTCACTGGCATCATCAGTCAGCGGTAACTCATAATTTCTCTAGTCCAGCCGCTGACTTGCTCATAGATTACCTACAGGGCATCTGTAACAAAGACCAGTAGGACCACCAAAGAGCCGGCCTTGTTTTGGCTGGGGAAGAGGAAAGATGGTTCTATTTCTTTTTTATATATATTTTTTTTAGACATTGGAAAATCCCTTTAAATGTTTTTTTATTGTAAATTATTTTAACTGAACAACTCTATTTGTAGCAGTACTAAAATAACATATTTAAATTAGTGTAATAATTATGTGAACCACAACTTTATGATTTGATTTTCCTGCCTCAGTGCTGACTATAATATAATCAGAAACATATATACCTAGTGAAATCAGCATAGAGCCACAGACCTGCTATAATGTTGAATCTATCTGGACATTTTACAAAACATTCCATTATAGAGATAATACCCTGGAGTGCTCTCCGGCGCGCTTTAAGCTGAGGATTACTGCGCTGCATCTGATGGACTTTTTGTAGTCCCTTTAAAAGCCAGTGAACCGTTTTTCTGCTTTATTTAAATAATGCCACTTAAAATGGATTTTTAGAGGTATAATAACTCCTTGAGAGTTAGTTATGCTAAGCAGTTTCTCTTGATAGAAATGCTGTACAACTCGTTAACTGTACAATCTCCGAGGCAGACATGGTAAATACTCATTGTCATGTGAACAGGCAGGCTCTGTGAAATAATTCTGCTGCTGTAGTATCATGCAGAAAGCAATGCACACGCTACAGGCCACAAGGGGCTCAACCCTGACAGAAAATTACTTCAAGATGAATGAAAAGTGCTTCTTTCTCTTTATTAGTTTTTTAGAGAACAATGAAATAGTTGAATTGTTTACAGAAGGTCTGATTAAATGTGGTCAGAGAGGCTAAGTCCCTACTGCTCACTGTTAGCCTCTCCCAGCCCCCCACTGCCTACCACATGCATATTCTCACAGGCTATTATGGGGACACATCTGTGTGTGAAATGTGCTCAAAAGTGACATTCCACCGCCGCTTACAAATAGGACGAAGCTTTGGTTGCTTAAAAAGTGATGCAAAGTCCAAAAAGTAAGTCATAGCAGTGGTTATAGTTTGTAATTAATTTCCTTTATATAAATAGAGAGAGAAATTACTAATACTATGTGTACATATTATTATTATTATTATTATTTATTATTATTATTATTTATTATTATAGCGCCATTTATTCCATGGCGCTTTACAAGTGAAAAAGGGTATACGTACAACAATCATTAACAGTACAAAACAGACTGGTACAGGAGGAGCGAGGACCCTGCCCGCGAGGGCTCACAGTCTACAGGGAATGGGTGATGGTACAATAGGTGAGGACAGAGCTGGTTGCGCAGTGGTCCACTGGACTGAGGGCTATTGTAGGTTGTAGGCTTGTAATTAGTTTGTAATTAGTCCTCCTTATATAAATATATACACAGAAAGGACCAATAATAATAATCATTTTATATATAGAAAAGCCTTACTAAAGAGCATAATAGAGAACTAATGACAATAATAATACTAATAAAAATAATAAATTGTACATATATATTTATATAAGTTGCAGCAGTGGTTATACTTTTTAATTAGTCTTCATATAAAAATAGAGAGAGAGGAAGGATTAATAATAATAATCACAATTTTTACATATCTTCATATGCAAAATATATATATGATAGAGGACTATGATTATTTATTATTCTATTATTAGAATTCCATTCTCTCTCTTTCTCTTTTATATATATATATATATATATATATATATATATATAAACTTATAAACTTACACACTGTTGTTGTTATTACTATTCCTAATAGAAGATTTCAAGGCAAGTTGATTTTGACATCTATTGCTAGATGGAAATTGTCACCACACACTTAAAATGTTCAAACCCCTTCAAAGTCCTTAATAATTCTAATTTTTTCTCAATTCTAAAAAAAAGTTTTTAAGATCAATTTTTCCTTTAATTGTGAATCTAAAGTGTAGTGTTTTTTTCATTTTGTATCCAGGAAACTTTGCAAAAGCGTTTCATGCAACATTCCCCCCCCCCCCCTCCCAAATTAAAATGTTATTTTCTTTTTCGGTCCAACATTTAGGCTGGGTTTTCACAATGAGTTGTTGGTGAGTTTTTGACGTTGCATATTTCTCCTGCATCTGAAAAGCAGCATCCTACAGTTCCAGCAAAGTGGATGGATCTTTAGAAATCTCCTGCACACTGTTCTTTTTTACTTAGTGTAAACTGACATGCGATGCGTATACCTAATCCACAATATGCCAATATCTCTTGTAACTACAAAATCTTTTATGTGTGGATTTTCCCCATAGATTTGCATTAGATGCGAATAATCTGCTGGTAAAGAGCGCGTATGTGCTTTTAGTGCACTTTCACTTCGGAAACAGGTATATTCCACATGTGATTGAATTAAAAATGTTTTATCAAAGCCAAAAACCAGGAAGCATAAGAAAACAAAGCAGTTTTATTTAAATATAACATACTTAAAAGAGACAAAAATCTGCTAAAAATGATTGTAAAAATGCAAGTAATTTAATTTACATAATAAGTGCAGAAATGCTGTAAAAATTCTGCAGAATCCAAAAGTCACCAAATACTTATTATGGGAACGTAGCATAAAATAACGTAAATTACATAGCTGAATATACAAGTATCAATATAAACCTTGCATATGTAAGTAGTTTTTGCACAAAATATGTCTTCGTCACTAAATCAAAGACATGAAACCCAGAAGAAATAGACATTAGGTGAAGGCGAATTAACTATTGTATTCCCATGCTATTCAAGACCTAGCTTAAAGGGTTTGTCCACTGCTCGGACAATCCTTTTTCAATTCCAATATTTAGCCATGTAAAATAAAAACATCATATACTGACCTCCGATGCCGACGCCTGTCCAGTGAGGTTGGCGCCGGGGATCCTTAGAGTCAGCACACACAGCGAGAAAAACGGTTCAAGTGGAATACGATAAAAATTCGCATTCCACTCGGACCAATATTAGTCTATGGGGCAGCACCCATGAGCGATTATTTTCTCAGCCCAAATCGGACCAAGAAAACAGTTGCAGCATGCAGCAAGTGCAATGCGCGTTTGTTTCCCTTGCACCCATTCAAGTCTATGGGGCAAGAGAAACATCGCGTTGCTCTCACGTTACAACAGTGTAGCGCGAGAGTAGTGCGATTCTCTCATCAGCCGGCAATGGAGGAGATAGGGAGAGAAATCCCTCACTCTCCTCCGCAACGCGAGTCCTCCCCTCCACAGCGCCAGCCCTCCCCTTCGCAGCTGTGGTCTGATCGCATGATCGGACCACAGTCGCATGACATTCGCATGACACTTGGCTCCCGCTGTGCTGCGAGCGTGAGCTGAGTGTCATGCGAGGACTCACATTAATCCCCGTGTGGCCTCAGTCTTAGGCTCACGTGGCGCTATTATGTCAGGTAAGCCCTGCAGCCAATCAGCGACCACTAATGGGCTACTTCC
Organism: Anomaloglossus baeobatrachus; assembly: GCF_048569485.1. Classification (NCBI taxonomy): domain Eukaryota; kingdom Metazoa; phylum Chordata; class Amphibia; order Anura; family Aromobatidae; genus Anomaloglossus; species Anomaloglossus baeobatrachus. The sequence continues at coordinate 823,804,154 of NC_134353.1, read as the reverse complement.
CTCTCTTGAAAAAAAACTGATGACTGGAAGAAGGGAGGTCTGCCAATCTCAGACACCCTCTAGATATCAGGGGAAAGGAATTTCCAGCATCCAGGTTCCAGATTATTTTAAAAAAACGAATTTCTTTATTCCAAAATGTTTTAAAAGGTCATTCCATATGTATAAAAACAAGTGGGAATTATCAAACAGGTACGCGTTTCAGAGGATTACCTCCTTAGTCTGAGACTAAGGAGGTGATCCTCCGAAACGCGTACCTGTTTGACCTTTTAAATCATTTTGGAATAAAGAAATTTGTTTTTTAAAATAATCTGGAACCTGGATTCTGGAAATTCCTTTCTCCATATTCACACTTCAGTGGGTCCTGCTGATGTCCGTGCACCAGTCAGATTCTTATGGAACTCCAAGTGGGTGCGCTGGTGTTTTTTTCTACTACCCTCTAGATATCAGTGGCCCACTAGCGGCTACTGATTGGAAGAACATGGCAAAACAACTTTATTTATTTACTTTTCCTATACAAGAAAGCAAAGACCTTTATATATACAGCAGCAGAACAGGCCGGTGTGTAAACTTCTCCATGCTGCTATTTTCCAGTAGTATGAAAGTCATCTGACGAAAATAATAATTTATAAAAATAGGTTAACCCTTGTGTACCTTTCTAGTGGCATGCCCAAGGCAGCCTTTTTTTCGTGTGCTTCCATTATTTTTAATGAGGCAGTAAGAGCTGTCTTATGTGGAACAACCATTCAAAAGGTCACAGCACTGTTGCATGACTATTAGTAATATGTCTTACAAGAAGAGGTGTGCTCATGTGTACATGAAATGGGCTTGTGCTCGCTGACTTTTAAATAGATAATATAATTGTGTGTATGCACTTGGAGAAAATGCAACTTGCCAGAAAATGCTGGTTTCAGCCTTAGATAATGCCTTTCAAATTCTAATTAGATTTTAATCTTGTCTCCAATAATTATTTATGTCTTGTAAAAAAAAATAATTTTATCATGCTATAAGTCACTTAAATGTTAATTGTAATAATTAAAGGTTATGGACAGCTCTGTGGGTTTTTGTTATTTCTTTTCACATACATTTTTGTAATTGAATTTTAATAAAAAAATGTTGCACCATTTGGCTTTTAAGGCTGTTTTCCTGTTCTGTGCTGGATGTAAGATGAGATAAACTAAGGGGCACTTTGCACACTACAACATCGCAAGCCGATGCTGTGATGCCGTGCGCTATAGTCCCCGCCCGGTTGCAGCTGCGATATCATGGTGATAGCTGCCGTAGCGAACATTATCGCTACAGCAGCTTCACATGCACTCACCTGCCCTGCGACGTCGCTCTGGCCGGCGACCCGCCTCCTTATTAAGGGGGCGGGCCGTGCGGCGTTATAGCGACGTCACATGGCAGGCGGCCAATAGAAGCGGAGGGGTGGAGATGAGTGGGACGTAAACATCCCGCCCACCTCCTCCTTCCGCATAGCCGGCGTGAGCCACAGGACGCATGCAGGAGATGTTCCTCGCTCCTGCGGCTTCACACACAGTGATGTGTGCTGCCGCAGGAACGAGGAACAACATCGTAACATCGGTATTTCCCATTTCATAGAAATGCCAGACCCTACACCGATGATACAATAACGACGCTTTTGCGCTCGTTAATTGTATCAAAAAGGATTTACACACTACAATATCGACTGCGACGCCGGATGTGCGTCACTTTCGATTTGACCCCACTGACATCACAGCTGCGATGTCATAGTGTGCAAAGTGCCCCTATGAATCCATCAGTGAGCTCCTTCTGAAGAGGAATTTGTACTTCTTTTATCTATCTTTTACTGAGCTTAGCTGATTTATGAACACATAAAAGAGTTACATTTCACCAAACAAGTTTAGACAATCAGGAAACAAATATCCCCCAATTATCGGCCAGTGTAAATGGACCAAACCAAGTACCCTCTGTATTGTAAGGTGCTGCGGAATATGTTAGCATTAGAGAAATAAAAATTATTATAATACTATAAACCCATGATGCTTTTCAGTGCTAGCACTGACCATCAGTGGTCCTGTACACCTTTTAACCCATCCACTCTACCCTCTTTGACTAGTAGCCTTCCACTTTAATCTTCTACATAGCCGCTATTTCGGTGCTAAAACAGTATCAGACAAGCCATCCATTTTAACCTCCTCATACTTTGCAGTACAGCATGAATCACTTATACTTGGCCATTTCATCTATTATGCTATTAATGTTGTTACATGTCCCCAGTGGCATAACTAGAGTCTGATGAGACCCAGTGCAAAATTGACTTGGGCTCCCACCTGCATTTTGGCCACATATATGGGCCCTTGTAGCATTCTAGATCCTATAAAGACATGCGGGTTAGCACATCTATGTAATAATGGCCTCAATCCTGGCTCCCTCTTATGATAACCTCCCCAATTCTGGACCCTTGCTCTCATAATGTCCCCATCCAGGGCTCTTCCACTAATAATGCCCCATCCTGGGACCCTAGTATAATGTTACCATTGTGGTATAATGTCCTCAACCTGGTAAAATGTCCACCATTCTAGTATAATATCCTCATCCTGGTATACTGTTCCCATTCTGGCATATTATCACCCATTTTGGGCACCTTGCATTTTTATAAAAGACATTTTAATAAGAAACAATTGATTATTTGTAGCTTCCCTTGCTCCCAAAATGTGTGGTGTACTCCTCAATACCCAGTGCAGAAACCATCAGCTGACGTTTTTGTTCAGCAAATTATTTCACTGCCATGTGCTGCCCGCCACTGGTAAGCTGATGTCAACTGCTGGGCTCTGATTGCCCAGCCGCATTTATTACATCTCAGGGAGCCAGAAGGTCTCAGCACTGCAATACATTTCAGTTAAATCTGTATCCAGGGACTCACATCCAGGTGAGCTTTACTATGTATATCAATGGTCTGACATAGCCAGGGAGAACTATCACAGCTACTCTAAAAGATGAAGACCAACCAGGCAGCACCATTTTAGGATTTAAAAGGCTAGTAACAGAAGGTCAGAATGCACACAGTGATATAAAAAGGCCTGAACTTGATTGTGATCTCCTACTGCACTAAAACACATTGAAAAGAGGAGGGTTAGTGTAAAGTTGTAGAAGGAGGGCTGTGCACCACCATGTACATGTACCATGTTGGTAATTGCTGTAAATCTTGCTGCTGAGGAAGTTGAAGGGGTACTAGTGTTCCGATTCTTTTTCTATGGCACAAAAATTATCCGTCTTCCCCTATAATACAGAAAAGCTATATTTAAAAAAAAAAAACAAATGCAAATCTCCACAATTTAAAATTTAAATGTAACTATCGCACAAAGTGTGCATGTTGGAAAAGGAATTTAAATTGTTTTATCATACTTTTTGTAACACCTTGGTTCTCACGAGTGTACTAAAAATTGGTCCTATTTCCATGCAGAAAAATGGTAAAAATAATGTTTCATTTGTCTTCCTTGTGCAATCCATGTGTCATCCATATGCAAACTGTATTTTTATTCAGCGGTTATTAATAATTTACAGAACCATTAAATTCCCTATTTTACTAAATTGGAATATATCTGTAAACATAGGATGCCATATTGTGACATCCTATTTTTTTTCCCTAGACTTGATTTGGTGAGTCTCGCCTGATTTCAGAATCAAATGACAGCATGCTGCTATTTTTTCCGCAGACAGATTCTGTCAGTAAAAAACAATCGGTCATCTACACTGGGTTGTTTGTAACAAATTGGGGGCAGCAGTGGGATATCTGTGTGATCTTCCAGCTGTTTATGACAAATAACATTTACCACGTCTATTTTACATCAGCATAAATCTTGAAAGAACATTTTTTGTCTTAGGATGTTAGAAGGGTTAAAAGCTTAGAAGCAATATTTCATTTTTTTAATGAAATTTACAAAATATATATTTTTTTGACAACTTTACGTTTGAAGTGACTTTGAGGGGGTCTATACTTCAGAAATCTGGCAAACAAAACTTAATTTTAAAATATGCACTCCTCAATGTATTCCAAATTAAATTCAGAAAGTTTGTTAAATATTTAGGTACTTTATAGATATTAATGAAAACGAGAAGAAAGAAGTGACAAATTCCATTTTTTTTTTTTTACTGAAATGTTGCTTTAGCCTGCAATTTTTTTTTTTCACAAAGGTAATAAAGGAAAAATGGACCACAAAATTTGTTGTGTAATTTCTCTTGAGTACACTAATGCTTCATATTTGGTTAAAAACAACTGTTTTGGCACATTGTAGGGATCGGAAAAGATGAAGTGCTATTTGATTTTTTTTGTGTAAATTTGGATGGAATAGTTTGTGGATGCTATGATACATTTGATGAGACCCCAGGTGCAAAAAGAGCAGAAAAGTCTTATAATTGACTGCATTTTGAAAACTACACCCTTGAAAGAATTATTAGACGTCTGATAGGGCCATTTTTCACCTATAGGTTATCTTAATGGGTCATGAAAATAAAATATTGCATTTTTTAAACATTTTGTTGCATTAGCCCAAAATTTCACATTTTCTCAAAGATAACAAGAAAAATTGCCCAATAGTTTGTGGGGTCTATTTTCTCTTGAGTATATAAAAACCCCACATGTGGTTGGACATTACTGTTTTGGCACACAGCTGGGCTCAGAAGGGAAGGAGCATCATTTACGTTTTGGAACACAATTTTGCTAGAATAGATTGAGGATGTTATGCCACATTTGGAAAACCAAAGTAGCAGAAACTTCCCATAAGTGACCTCATTTTGGAAACCGTATTCCTTGAGGAATTTATCTAGGGGTGTTGTGAGAATTTTAAACCAAAAGACAATTTGTGGAATTTTAAAACATCTGGTCGTGAAAATGAAATGTTGCTTTATTACAAAATTTATCATTTTAACATAAGTAACAGGAGAAATGGACCCTATAGTTTGCACATTCTCTTGAAGTTGATGATGCACCTATTTATGGTTAGAATTTACTGTTTGGGTATACGTCAGGACCAGAGGTGGGTGAACCCGCAGATGTTTGGTTTTGGTGGGCCCAGCCACACTTTAAGAAAAGATCCAGTTTGAGACCGAACCTGAACCCAAACATCTATACAGATGCTGAACCCTATATAAATCTTAACATTGTGCTGTAAAATTGTGGTAGTAAAGGCTAGGAGGATTAGAGCAGTACAGTTATACTTACCAAGTCACAGCATTTTTTTGCCAAAAGATGCAGATTTGGTGCAGGAATTTGGTGTATAAATTTCAGCACAAATATGTGTCTCCTAGCAAACTGTCACATCAAAACCGCTTTGTGTTTTGATGCGTTTTTTTGTCAGGAGATGCAGTATTGGTGCAGGAATTTAGTATATAAATTTTAGCACCAAATCTGCATCTCTTGGGAAAAAAACGTGGTTTTCTGCAAGGAGATGCAGGTATCATTGAATTGAATGAGTTCACCTGAGGTGAGGTCGCTGCATTCAATGAGGTCATCTGAGGTGAGTTTACATGCGAACACAGGTTTAGTACTATGGGAACCTCCACCTGTGACTGCACTTTAGCTCAGTGATGTCACCTCTCACAGCTACAGCTCAGTCAGTCTCTGCCTGAAGCTGCAGCATGTGCTCATGTTCTGTAATGTACTTGGATAACCACAGCATATTTTCATGCCACAGAGCCTACAGCCTGCCTAAAATTAATTGTTCACAAACATAGAAAATAACTCTTACCAACACAACCGCAACCATATGTTTTGATACTGTTAAGCCTCTTCCATTAATAGCCTTCTGAGGAAGCAGGATAAAATGTTCATCAGAGTAGAGGGAACTAGAACCTGTCTTATACATTGTGACAAAGGCATTGTATTTATACTATCTTTGGGTCTGTTTTCAATGGACAGTACTTATTTTGGCAGACTATTCACTCAGCTATAGCTTATGCTTACTATAACTCTGCTGTATGCTTCAAGATATTTTTACCCATATATGTTATGATACCATTCATCACAGGTCTACCTTATTGTCTCTTTTGTTAGTGAGGCATTAACGCTTTGATGTATGCCTATGATATTTGTTATTATAAACTTTATATTTTATTTACGTCTTGGCTACTTTAATTTTCTGAGCCCCATATTAAGGTATTTATATTCCGACATTCAGATTTGATACTAATAGCATACGCGGCATGAGTTATTCAAAAGAGGTAGATTTTACCTTGAAGTATCTTTTGGTTGCCTGTTTGTCTCAGTTTATCAGCAATCTCCCTCTGATGACTTCAATTTCTCAACCACTCTGATTTGGTTTCAATATCTTATTCACCACAATTATTGTCATCATCATTGTCAACAGCATCACTGACTCAGTTAACAGTTGTGCCATTGTGGGAAATGTTCTTACCGCCATGCCTGGATTTCCATCTCTAGTTTTGCTATGACTCAGATTTCCACTACCACTGCCATTGCCCCTTGCAAGGCATTTGAGTAGTTTCCTTAATTTCTTCCGGCCCCATATAATCCGAATGCAAAGGCTGACTTCACCTCATCCAATAATTCATCTGGGAGAACATATTGTGAAATATCTTTTTTAGTACCCTGGAGTGCTTTTGCTTAGGAGACTTAAGCTGGGTTTACACACTGCAACATCGCAAAGGACATCGCTGTAACGTCACCGGTTTTGTGACGTAACAGCGACCTCCCTAAGTCTCTGCTAAGTTTCTGGTGAGCTGTCAAACAGGCAAACCTGGCCAACAACTCAACAGCGATCCGGACCTGCAGAGCGACCTAGCTGGTTGTTGGGGACGTTGATAAGCAGCCTTTTGAAAGGGAAGTTGCTAACAAAGTCTTTGCAAAGTCTTTCACACACTGAAACTTTCCAGCGATGCTTGCTGCACAGCTGGAAACAAAGGACCTAGGAATGGTCCTGAACGATTTGTAACGATTACAACTTCACAGCAGGGGCCGGGTCGCTGATAGGTTTCACACACTGCAACATCGCAAACAACATCGCTATTGCGTCACAAAACCGGTGACGTTACAGCGATGTCGTTTGAGATGTTGCAGTGTGTAAACCCAGCTTAAGGAACAGAACAGATACAGGTGTCTTTGAAGGACTTGAAAGTATATAATGTGAAACATTAACTGTTATAGTGGTAAAGGAAAAGGACTGTGCAAACAGTGACTCAAACCGATAGTGTCACTGTCAGAGGTTTCATTATCCTGCTGTTACTGAGACGACTGATATGCCATATTCCATTATTACCTTCACTTCCTCTACGGTTATACACTTTGCAGATGAATAGGAGGCCAATTGTTATTTGTGTTTGGTAGTACTACTGCCTGAATGGCTGTTGCTACTTGTGGTGAGGGTGCTACTGTAAGTGACAAGGGTATATTTTTGTTTTTTTTCTTTTATACTACTCTGTGCATTGCCACATTTTCTTTTACCATACACTTTGAACACAAGTACTGTACAATTAATGTTCAAAAAATGTTCAACGGCTGTTATTCAATTCTTAAAGGGATCCTGTTAGGTCCCCTGTGCACCCAGAACCACGAGCAGTTCTGTGCACATATCTATAATTCCTGCCTAACAGTTCCTTCATATAGTGGCATACATAAACAGGCCTACAGAAAAAGTATTTCTAAAATCATTTATGAGATACTAATTAGGCCTGTGACTAGTCACAGGAGCATTAGTTCCCTGACTAGTCGACCCACTTAGCATGTTATCAGGACCCTGTGGGCATCATAGCATTCTTTAGAACAGCCAGCATTATCGGCAGTGCAGTACAAAGCTTTAAGTACGGACGGCTTTGTGCCACTCATCATTGAGCTTTTCTGATGCTGGGTGTATGCATTCCGGCTTCAGAGAAGCTCACTGCGCATGTTCGGAAGTTGTCAGCACTTCCAATTATGCACACTACTGCGAATCTAGGGGTTTCCATCACAGCTTCAGAGAGGAGTAATGTGCATGACTGGAAGTGCGAACGACTTCTGATTATGCGCTGTGAGCCTCTCTTAAGTTGGGATGCATACACCCAATGTCAGAAAAGCTCAATGCTGAGGGCTTTGTCTCTCACCGCCAATGATTCTGGCTGTAGTAAAGCATGTTATCACGGCCACATGCTTAGTGGGCTGACTAGTCGGGGAACTAACACTCCTGCAACTAGTGACAGGCCTATTTAGCATCTCATAAACTCTCTTTAAGAATACTTTTTCTAAAGATCTATTTATGTATTCTACTGCATGAAGGAATTCTAGATATGTGTACAGAACTACTTATGGTTCTCGGTGCACAGGAATCTGACAGGTTCCCTTTAACAAAAAAGTCTGAACGATAAATATTAGCTAAATACATATGACACCAAAACAACCTAATGCAACAACAAACCAGCATAGTGAAATGTATAGATTTAATCATATTTTTGTTTGACAAATTAAATAAACCTAAAAAGAGTTAACAAAAAATGTCAGGTAGGTACATACCCAGAAAGCAAAACTTGTAGAAAAAACAGTTGACAAAATTGGACTAGTAAGACCATAACAAAAAATGCTATGATGGTAGTTGCAGTTGTATATCTCACTTTGTCATAGTAGTTGCCAAAGTTTTCTCCATTTCTGTTTATATCTAATGCTGACCTGTGCACTCTGAGGTCCTCTCATTTCTAAAACCCTAAAATGGCTGCTGTATTCCCTTTGATAGTTGCTCTGCTAGTCCTTCCTGGTTGGCTGGGGTACATAATGCAATGTGACAGCTGCAATGCATTATGCTGGCTGATGCAATAAAATAAAATGGAACTTTTTTACATTTTGCACTAACCAAAAAGCAATTTGTTCAACTTTGCAGAGACCTTCGATTTTCCTGAAATTCAACACAAGGTTGATTTAAATTAAATTAATTTTCTCATCTCTATAATACCTCAGATTTATTTAAACATTTACTTGAAAAAATTATACTGGTGTCAATCAGTGTTTTGCATCAGTGTGTCAACCGTGACCGCTATTCCCATCATTGTGTAATCGGTGTGTAAACCGTGTCCGCTTTTACCATCATTGTGTCATCAGTCTGTCAACCGTGTCCGCTTTTATCAACAGTGTGTCATCATTGTATGGTCCGTGTGTCTGTTTTTACCATCAGCATGTCATCAGTGTACGGTCAGTGTGTCTGTTTTTACCATCAGTGTGTCATCAATGTGTCAACCGTGTCCGCTTTTACCATCAGTGTGTCATTATTGTATGGTCAGTGTGTCTGTTTGTAGCATCAGTGTGTCATCAGTATTTTTCACAATGCTATTCCTATCCTTTTCATTGTTAAACACGTGCAACACACAAATGGCACACAGAAGCCATCCATGTGCCATACGTGTTTTTCACAGACCTATAGACTCGCATTAGCCCTTGTCATCTGTGTCGGTTCAAAAAAACGGACATGTCTGCTAGTGAATTGCATGGACACACTGTCCTATAAAAAACACGGACACTACTTCCGGTTCCTTCGCTGGGATTTAAAGACGCAGGATGAGAAGCTCCGGGCAGCTCCTGCTGTTTAAAACAACTATAGAGACAGCACGAAACCCGAGAACGACACCAGGAGACAGCACAACACTTATAGCCTCTGGTGTTTGGAGCGGTATCTTCTGCGGAGCGGACGAACGCCGTGCAGACCTGGGGCAGAGAGGAGTGTGGAGGCGGTAAGCGGACCCAAGATGGCGCTGGCAGAGAGGAGGGAGGAGGGAGAAGGAGTGCTGCAGAGGCAGCAGCGTAGTGCTGCAGGAGGCCATGAAAGCAGGAATGGAGCGAGAGGTGCAGAAGTGCTGGGCCTAGTGGGGGAAGAAATAAACTATCCCAGACTAGCTAAAGAAGTGGCAGACCACCTAGCCACAGACATCAGGGAGGCACTGGCAGTTATGATGAAGGAGGCCCTGTCAGTACTGCAGGAAGATGTAGAACATCATGACATGAGGCTGACAGAGGCAGAGCAAAGAGTTTCTGATGCTGAGGAGGCGCTGACAAGGCTGGAGGGCAGGTTTAAGGAGCTGGACACTAATGCTCAGTTGATGAAAGATAAAATTGATGATCTAGAAAATAGGTCCAGGAGGAGCAATATAAGGATGGTGGGACTGCCGGAGTCGATGAGTGCAATGTATCTGGACTCAATCTGTGAAAAAGAACTACCCCAGTCTCTGAGCCTAAAGCGGGCTTTACATGCTACGACATCGCTCAAGTGATCTCGTTGGGGTCACGGAATTTGTGACGCACATCCGGTTGCTTTAGCGATGCCGTTGCGTGTGACACCTATGAGCGATTTTGCATCGTCGCAAAAACGTGCAAAATTGCTCATCAGTGACATGGGGGTCCATTCTCAAATATCGTTACTGCAGCAGTAACGAAGTTGTTCCTCGTTCCTGCGGCAGCACACATCACTCCGTGTGACACAGCAAGAACGAGGATGCTCTCCTTACCTGCCTCCCAGCCACAATGCGGAAGGAAGGAGGTGGGCGGGATGTTCGTCCCACTCAGCTCCGCCCCTCTGCTTCTATTGAGCATCGGTTCAGTGATGCTGCTGTGACGTCGCTGTGATGCTGAACGAACCGCCCCCTTAGAAAGGAGGCAGTTCGCCGGTCACAGCGACATCGCAGGGAAGGTAAGTCCGTGTGACGGGTCCGTGCGATGTTGTGCGACACGAGCAGAGATTTGCCCGTGTCGCACAACTGATGGGGGCGGGTACGCACGCTGGCGATATCGGTGCCAATATCGCAGTGTGTAAAGCAGTTTTAACACACAGCTGCCATATTAAAAGAGCTCACAGAGTGGGACCCATGAGGGGACAGGAGGAGGGATGTAGCAGAGATGAAAGTGCTTCCAGGCAAGGCAAATGGTCCAGAGCAAGACAGGTCATAAGTAAATACCTGGAATATAGAGATAAAGAGGAAATCCTGAGGGCCTTCAGGAGGCAGACCTTACATATCCAGGGACATAAGATTTTACTTTTCGGTGACTATTCCGCAGAAGTCACATGAAAATTAACAGCATTTTGTCAGGTCTGCACTGCCATAAAAACATTAAATTCCAGCTACTATATCCAGCAATTTTGAAAGTGAGAGGGTCGGATGGAGCAGCTAAGACTTTGCAAGACCCCTTGGAGGTGGAGAAGAAGATACTTCAGAAGGGGAGTCTAAGGCAACAAGATCAAAATCGAAAAGATGGAAATACAACAGCTTCAAACCACAAGGATCTCCCAAACAAACAATAAATGCCGGAGGACTTGACTGAGAGTCAGAGTGGAATCAGATGGGAGCCAGACCAGTCAGTCAAAAGGAGAAGCTTCAGATACCGACTACAGCGGGCAAAAAGAGGAGGGAGAGGCAGCCGTTCGTGAACAAGCTGGAAATGAAGAAGCTGTGGTTTAGGACTGCCGAGGAAAGCTGTATGGTGATAAATGTGCCTTGATCCTCTGTGGGGTTCACCTGCAGCTCTCTTACTTTCTCTCCTCTTCTCTTGATTTCTTTCTATATATATTTCTCTCCCTCTTCTACCCTCCTTCTTTTCTCCTGTGCTCTATCTTTCTCTCTCTTTCTCTCAGTTTCACTCACTTTCTCTCACTTTCTCTCATTTCCCCTCACCTTCTCTCTTTCTCTCCCATTCTCTCTTTTTATCTCTCTCCTTCTTTCTCTTTTTTCCCTTTTCTCCCTCGTTCTCGCTTTCTCTTTCTCGATCTCGCTTATTCTCATTCTTCCTCATTTTGTTTACCTTTTTCTCTCTCTTTCTCTCTCTGTTTCTATCTCTTTGTCTCATTTTCTTTCTGTTTCTATTTTGGTCTCTCTCTCTCTTTTTTTCTTACTCTCTCGCCTCCCCTTTTAAGGCTTAGTTTCGATTTATATTGAAGTTTTTGTTGGATTGTGGTAAAGGGAACGGAATTTAAAGCAGGATTATTCAATAGGGGGTTGGTAGTTGAGGGGGGGACGGGTGACACCATGGAATGCTGGACCTGAAGAAGGGGCTGGAGGGGAAAATAATTAATCTCAGAAAAAGTGGAAGACATAATATGTAAATGTAAAGGTGGGGAGAAAGGAGGATATTCATGTTTGGGTTGGGGAGAGGGAGGGGAAGGGAGTTGGGGAAAGGTTCAAAATGTTTATGTGACATGGCCAAAAGTCAGACCTTACTATTTTGGGGAATATGGTTAGATTAATTACCTGGACTGTGAAGGGACTAAGATCACCACACAAGCGAAATATGGTATTGCGACACCACAAAAAGCTTAAAGTTGATATTGCTTTATTAAAGGAGACGCACCTACAGAAGGAAGATTTTTTCCGCATGAACAAGATGTGGGTGGGAAAGGTGTGTGGGTCTGCTTGGAAAGGTAGGAAATCAGGGGTCCTGATCCTGATCAACAGAAATTTTGCTCACGAGGTGGAATCATAAGATACTGGTGAGGACGAGAGATACATACACTTAACACTAGAACTACTGGACTCGTGACACCTATATAGAAATACATGGTGCAAAGTAGTCAAAATGACTACCTCTAGTAGTTCTAGTGTTAAAGATAGCAAGTCCTCAGGGTACTATTAGCATACATAACATCTATGCTCCCAACATGGAACAGCGACCCTTTACTTGAAACTATCACTAACAAGATACTGTTAAATGGGTAAACATGTAAAATGGTGGAGGAAATTTTAATGCATTTGTTTCTAAGGAGGAAGATAGGAGGAGTTAGAGGAGTCTAGGGAAAAGTACGGATGAGTTGATGCAAACACTATTAATAGCAACGAATCTACATGACTGCTGGAGATTATATCACCCGCAGGAGAGAGAATTTACACACTACTCCCATCCACATGACTCGTGGTCATGGATTGATCTAATATTGTCAAGTGAGGTCATGACACAGAGGGTTGAGGGGATAGCTATAGAAAATATGGTTATTTCAGATCATAACCCAGTGGTGGTAACTATAATGGATAAGGTTCAAAGGGGGCAGGACTACATCTGGCGCTTCCCCATGTTTCTGACCAAGGATGACAATATTCATAACATTTTGAGAGAAGGGACTATATGCTAATGAATGAGGGACATGCGGGGGAGGTAATGCTGTTTTGGGAGATGGCTAAAGCAGTTCTGAGGAGGAAACTGATAGGCTACAAGACAAAGCTGAAACGGCAGGCACATGAGATGTTTCAGGAAGAAAGCCAGGCAGTCAGGGAAACCTATATAGACTTCCTAGAAAATCCCTCAAAAGGACGAAAGCGCAAAATGTGTAGAGGCAAAAGGTAGCTTTGAGCTTTGGGTGGAAAAGAGAGAGAATATGTTCAGGATACAACAAGAGGCAGATTTGTTCAGAATTGGAAATAAAGCAGGGACACTGTTGGCAAATCTTGCAGGAGGAAGACGACCGACAACGCATATTACGGCCTTGAGGAACTCAGCAGGGAGCAAAACAATGAACCTGAAAGAGATAAATGACATTCTAGGGGACTTCTATGCTGAGCTTTATAGGGAGAGGGGAGTGAGTGGTAAGGAGTAAGGAATGGAGTGGTTAAAAGACACCAAGATGCCTAAGCTTACGGAAGAGACTTTACAGGTATTGAACAGGGAAGTGACAGTGACTAAAGTTTCGGAAGTCATAGGGGAATTAAACACAACAAAGGCTCCAGGTCTGGATGGCTTTAGTGGGGTTTATTATAAGATTCTGATTGAACAGGTATTACAGGTACTAACGGAGGTATTCAACAAAATACTGAAAAGAGAACGAATTTCATCTAAACACTGCATACATAAAGCTCATAAATAAGGGAGGGAAGAATCTGGAAGACCCGTCTAGTTAAAGACCTATCTCGTTAATAAATCAAGACTTAAAAATATTGGCAAAGCTGATGGCCAACATACTTGCGACAGTACTACCAGAGATCATAGATCACCCATAGACTGGGTTTGTCAAGGGGCGATCAGCGGTAATGAACATAAGGAAAGTTATGTTGGCAATTGATGTGGTGAGGGGACAAGGAGAGAGGGGGAAATGTTTTAGCCTTGATCACCTTGGATGCAGAAAAAGCATTCGACAATGTGAGGTGGTCATAGCTGGAAGAGGTATTGGATCACTTGGGCCTAAACTGAACTTTTTGGAACATTGTGGGGGTCCTATATGCTAACCCCCATGCAAGAGTGAGGACTCTTGGCTTCTATAAAAGATGTTTCCATTTATGAAGGACTGGGGTGCCCAATGTCACCACTTTTATTTATTCTGGTCATTGAACCTCTGGCAAGATGCCTGAATGAAGATGAGTGGTTTGAAGGGATAAAGGTTGGAGGGAAGATGATGGGCTCGGCATTATTTGCTGATGACATCATTCTATTCATGATAAACCCCAAATGCAACTGAGTACAGTTCTTCAACAAATTGAGATTTTTGGGAGGCTGACAGGTTTGAGGCTAAATAAAACTAAATATGAAATTCTCTTTCTAGGGAGGGGGAGAGTGGAGCCCCTGAGGGGGAGAGGGATAAATTATGCGATATCCCTATAGCGAGAACAACAATCAAATATCTAGGGGTGCAGGTTTTGAGGGAAACCAACTCCATTTATTCACTAAATTAAAGTATTCCCCATTGATTGAGAAAATAGAACGTGAACTTCAGGGGTGGACCAATTTACCGCTGTCACTTCTGGGAAGGAATCATTTAATATAAATTATGAGATTTTCTAATCTTCTTTACCGATTATGGACTATACTACTGCTTCTTACATACAGAAGTTAACAGACTGACAAGGGCGTCCCATCACTTTATGTGGAAGAGAAATAGACTGAGGATAAATGCTAAAAAGCTGATGTTGCCATTAGAGAGGGGAGGGATTAGATTACCAAACATTAAAGGATATAATTTGGCCTGTATCCTGAGACATGTGATGGACTGGATGAGAAGGACAAACCGATATTCAGATTGTGCTTTGGAGGTGGAATTTTGTAAACCTTGGGACTTTAGCTCGGTTTTACACGCGTCAATCCCCAACCTACCGACAAACATAAACCACTCAATGAGTTGCAGAGATACGGTGATGGCGTGGAAGGCAGTGAGAAAGAAATTCGGGTTGGCATGGAATATATCAAAATTTCTCAACATCTGGGCCTGGACGGATTTTCCACAGGGAAGGGAAAATAAACCTTTTAGAGACTGGAAAGGGAAGGGGATAAGAACTCTTAAGAATCTGATGCATACCACGAAGATGAGGTGGATGACATGTGCAGAGTTGAAGGAGAGCTACGGACTGAGTTCATTCCAAATTATTCAATACGAGCAGATCAAGCGTTGGATTATGCAGAAACTACAAAACATTAATAAAGAATATGGGGCCAACCAGATGGATGCAATTGTAATGAGAGATATCAACGAAATAAATATTTTGAGTCTTTATGGGGACTTGAGAGGGGTGTTGGTTCCTAACATACCAGGTGCAACGTTTGAAGGTTGGGCGAAAAACTAGGAGAAAATGAGGTCGATGGTATTGGGAAGAAATATAGTAAATGAGAGCTGGAGGGATACCCAGTTCAGGCTCATATGAGTCGACCATCAGGATTTTCGGTAGGGAGTACTCTGGCGCCGGGACTACGGCTACTTTACTCTCAATGGGGTTATCACAGATGGTCGCTCCCGGCTTCGTGACCTGGGCGCTCACTCTGCGGCTGGGGAATGGGGTACAGAGATGATTTTGGGGATATACGTGACGCCACCTGTGGTGTCTGGTAAGTGGGATATACCAGCGCTGCCCGCGGCCGACTTCTGAGGCGATGGTGACGGCAGCTTAAGACCTCTCAGCTCCACACAGGTGGAGCTATTTTACCTCAGGGCGGAGGGTTGCTGACCAGGAGGGAAGCGACCGAGCGGTGATGGCTGCCTTCTTCTCTGACTTTGCAGGGTCCTATCGAACGGCGGAGAGATGACACACCGAGTCCACATCAGCTCAAACAAGTCCTCTTTACTAGTATCTGGTTTGTTTCGCACAGTACACAGCAGAAACAGTTCAGTTACCAGAAGGCCAATGGTCACAAGTTTTGGAGGAGATTTGATGACAGAGTCTCTCTCTGAGGTAACCTTTCTTTGTCTCTTTCTCGGTCCCTGCTCTGAGGGCTCTGTGACTCCATCTTTAACCCACTCGTTAGTCTCGTCACTGGTTTTCCCAGGGGTCTGATGCTGCACGATTTCTTTATCTATCCCGTAACAGCGTCGTGAACTCGGCTTGGGGTTAGTAGTCAGACTCTTGATAGGTACCGGGACTCCTCTTATTTAAGATCCCAGGTTAACGGTCAATTGTTTTGGGGATAAACCTGACAAACCTCCTCGGTTCCGTTATACCGGTGTCGACCTGAACTCTTCAGCCGGCTCTCGCCAGACCTAAAGTGTCCCCTTTCCATCTGGTTTACCACTTTTCCTGTGTCTTTCTTTTCTTTTGGGGTACCCTTGCTCAGGACATCGGGCCTATGTTATTTCTAGCCATTCTTTCCGTCATCAATTTACTCTCGTCTCTTCTTATCGCTCCTTAATGACTGATTGCTAACTGACTGTCACCTAGTCGTCCTGTCAATCACGTTGCATCTCATGCTCAGCTAGGCTCCACCCCCCTATGGACCTATTATATAAACAGTCCCAGGAATATGAAGGTAGGGACTGCTGAGTCAATGTTACTCAATCTAATGCAAGACTCTGCATTTCCTCTCTCTTTCACCTGTGACCAAAGGGCACTACACCTTGATGTTAAGGTGCTATATTCCCCTGTAGTGCCCAACCACAGGGGCGCCACACATACATAGTAGCAATCTACGGTTGTAATGTCCCGAATGCTAGACAACCCGATAAATTATTGAAGTGCCCGAAATGCAGCGCAGAAAAATCGGATCTTTTTCATGGGCTTTGGCCATGTGGTGGGATCCAGAGATTTTGGAATTAAGTCCAGGGGGTGGTGAGGGCAATTTGGAAGAAGAGAGTGGAGTTGGATCCATTAACTTGGATATTTCATTATTAATATCAGGAGAAGGAAGACGAACGGGGGATAAGTTGCCGTCTGTTTCACTACATAGCAATCCTTAGCAAACAACAATATGTTCAGAAGAGGAGATAAAACAAATAGTATCCCCATTTGTGTTCACAGAGTGTTATTTACAGGAGGATTTGTTAGAATCCTTAGGCAAATTAAAAGTATAAGGCCATGTCGCACGGGATGGAGGGGTGAGTAGGGGGTGGGTCTGTTCAAGAGTTCAGGTTGATCCGGGTGGAGACGTAATGAGGAGGAGTTGGGGTGATGGGGACTTTGGTGGGAGCTGTTAATATTGAAGACTATGATAATTGAGGAGGAGGAAGAAGTAAATCTTAAGGAAGTAATAATTAGTGTTGCATTACACCACCAATGTTTTAATATCTGCTTGCCTGATTTCCCGATCATCCCCTTTCTTTCTTCTTTCTGTAACCCAATTTAATCAAAAAAATCCAATAAAATTTGGCTTAAAAAAAAAAATCAAAACACGGACATGTAAGTAGCACCATAGATTATAAAGGTTATGTGCAGTGTCCGTGAAAAAAAAAACTGATACAACATGCACAGCCCACACGGAAGTCTAAATGAGGTCTTATTTGTTTCATTTCTGTTTTTGTTTTCTCCTTGTCAATAAAGAGAATCAACATTTCAGTTCTTTAGATGGTGTTTCCCTCGAAATTGAGATGTTTTTACTATTATTTATTCTTGTGGTTTCCTCATCCATGAAATCTCTTATTTTCACTCACTTCTGGACACTTTGTCAGACACCTGCAGAATTGATCAGAATTTTTTTACAATACAGTCATCCCATGTGCAAAATTCTCAGATTTATAGATCACCTTTCTAGGGGAATAAAAAGGAATGGAATATTAAAACAGCATGAACGTCTTCTGGTTAATCAGTAATTGCATGTTGCATACAATCTTTTGTGATCAGAAGAAAATCTCTGAACTATATACTATTGTTGGCCCAATAAAAGCTAAACTCCCTATTTTACTTTACTTTACTCCTCTGAGTAATTTAACTTGATCTTTTTAAAATTACAGGTCTTTCAAGAACTGCCAACAAACCTTCCATTAACGGGAGGAAAAGGATTACAGTGCTCACGTAGGTCAAAGAAGAACGCCATCATATGCAGCAAGGGATTATTTTAACACGTAAGTGTAGATTAAAGTAAGTCTTTAAACATGTTAACTATTTATATTTTATTTCAGTGACAGAATCTAATCTCTAGTTCAAGTGTGAGCAGTCAGATACTGAAAGGAGTTAATTCTAGGCGTGGTCCCAAGCTATCGAAAAAGGTCAGAGATGGGTACATGGAACCTTTATCATGGCAAATGGAGTAACTACCACAGTTGTAGCAATTCCATAAAGAACCATACATTGCCTTAGTGTATTTGAGAGTTATTCTTCACTTTAGGCTATGTTCTCATGATGAGGAGTACTACAGCATTTCTGCACCTATTAGCTAAATTAGGTTACTCGTGTTTTTTAGTGTGTTTTTTTACATGCATCATTATCTCATTTTTGATGCTGCGTTTTTTGATCTTTTTCTTATGTGATCTTTTAAAAATATCTGCTCTTTATGATACTTCCTTGGTATGTGGTTTTGACTCAACCTTATTGATACAGTCATATGCAGATTATACTAACTTTTAGTGTGTTTCCACAGCAGGACATTATTATCCCTTATTGAATGCCACTTATTATGCTCTGGGGTCTTCCTAGACCCAAGAGCACAATAAACATAAGATGAAAGAAAAAAATTATACTCACCTCATTGCCCACTGTCCAATCCTTAAAGCTGCTTCTTTCAACCTGTTCACTCTAGGCTAGACTTGCAAATACAACCAGGACTAGGAAAGACATGGTCATGGATATGTCATGTGCAGTGCAATCTGAGGCCTAGCTAGAAGTACATAGATGAGATGATGGGTCATGAGTGGCGCTACCCAACATGCAGTCCTTTTCTGTCCGCTGTTGCATCTTCAAATTATTCTCTCATGGCCATGACTTATATTCATGATCATGCCATGAAGTCACTGCATGTCGTATGCATGTCGTATGTTCATTATGTCATGACGTGGGATGCCCAGTAATCATGGTGACCAGTCTAGTAGCTGGTAGATGTGGTTCATGACAGGAGATAAGAAGAAGTAAGTAAGAATAGCGGGCAGCAGGTAATCAAGGGGCTAGACAGGTGAGCAGTGAATTGAGTACAAATTTAAAAAAAAAAAAAATTCGGCTGTCTACCATTCAGCAAAACTGTGGGCCAGACCTCCACCATTTTTCTGACTTCACAAAAAGTGAATTTAAAAATATCTGTATTTAAAAAATGCAAAATGTTTAGTACATTCAAATACAATTCAATTTTACTCTAAATAAATTACCTCCCTTCTAGCCCGTATACATCAGTATAAAACTAAAAAGCTATTAAACAATGTGGTAAGCCAAAACCAAGAGAAGAACAATCAGAGAAAAAGTATAATAGAAACACGTGTACCATGTCTGCATTTTTCCCCCACTCCTGGTTTTGTCTTACTGAGGTAAAAACTCACCAAATACTCAACATGTGCACGTGGCCTTACAGTACACTAGCGCTCCTGTTTCAAGATGTAGTCAATAATGCTGCACTGCTGAAAGTTAGTGATGAACAGAAAATAGTTCTAATAAACATAAAGCTAGTGATAGTAGTTAGAGTTGAGTAAGCCTGTTTAGTTTGTGTTCGCCAATTTCAAATTCGGTATGAGCCTTGGCCAGTTCGGATCAGGTTTGGCTTACTGAACAGTTTGGTCAAAAGTCAGCAATGTTCGGTAAATGTTCATTTGCAGAAAACCCACTCTTGGCCCCATCACAGCCATATTAAGTATTGGCATGGCTGTGATTGGACAGGGAAATCACTGCAAAAAAAAAAAAGCATGGCATACTAACCGAGTATCCCCGTGACTATAACTGCTCCCACTGCTGTACTTCCGGGGCCGCTGATTATCCCTCATATATATTCACTGCTTTCCCCGCATACCAGCATTTCTGATTGGCTGCAGTCGGATCCCGCCCTCAGACAGCATCTGTGATTGGTTGTAATTACAGACCCTGTCATGGTATAAAATAAGTAAATAAAATTGTCTTAGGGTCCTCCTGATCTATTGATACCAGCACAGAAAAAGCATACAGCTACAAGCTGCAGCCCTCAGTCTTGCGCTTATCTTGGCTGTGTATCAAAATAGAAGGAACTGCATGTGGCGCTTTTTTTTTTTTTTTTAATTATTTAAATAAATAATTTTAACTATGGCTTACAGTCCCCACCCAATTTTGATTCCCACCTGTTATAAAGTCCGACAGCTGGGAGATGGTATTTTCAGGCTGGGGAGACCCATGCTTATTGGGCCACCCCATCCTAAAAATAGCAGCTTCCAGCTGTCCAGGATTGTCGCATCCATTAGATGTGACAATCCCAGCACCATACCCGCTTATCCCAGTTGCCCTGGTGTGGTGGCAATTGGGTAATAAGGGGTTAATAATAGATCATAGCTTCCATTAAGACATAGATTATTAATAGGGAGGGTCTATGAGAGCTCCATTACTAATCTATAAGTGAAAGTAAATAAACACAAACAACGCAAAAATCCTTTATTTGAAATAAAATACAAAAACCCACCCTCTTTCAGGCTGGCTTTTCCTCGTTGCTGGTTACACCCAGCTCTGGCCTGGTCATGTCAGGGGTTAACTTCCCTTGCCTCATTCTGGATCCCAGGATGCTATACATTGCCTTTCTACCTATGGCTCAGTGCCAGTGATATTTCTGCCTTGCAGCTTGTATACTGGTTCTGGTGAGTGTTCCCGATCTGTTCTGCCTCCCTGCTACTGTGTCCTGACTTTGACCCTCCACCGTTTGTCTGCCTGTTCCGCTCCCTGATTTCCCTCTCCTGTCTGTTGTTTGTGTTTCCCTCTGTATATCTGATCTCCCGGCTTCCGTCTCGGTTCTGTTTTCTGACTTTGATATTGATCTACCTTTTGCTGTGACTAGACTTTCCTGGCTAGACCCTGACTGTTTGACTACTCTATTGCCCCCTAGTCTTTCGCCTGTTTACTGTCTGCTAAAGTTAGTCTGCTGTACTTCATCTGCCTTTTCGTTACAGTGTTTCTTTGTCTCTCCTTCACTACTCTGCTGCCACCTAGTGGAGATTACGCTGTACTATGTCTTATTAGCCTTGGTACAGAGTGACAACAGCAGGACGTTTTTCATATTATTTATTGAAATTATTTTAAAAAAAAAGCTGCATGCAGGTTTTATTTATATTGATGCACAGCCAAGATAAGCATACAGCTGGGGGCTGCAGATCATAGCCTGTAGCCGTATGCTTTATCTGTGCTGGTAGCAATAGATGGGGACCCTACACCAAGTTTATCTATATATTTATTTATTTTATTCCACAATAGACCCGTAGACAGGGACTGTGATTCCAACCAATCTGACTGCAGCCAAGGATAATCATTAGCCCCAGAAGTACAACCATGGGAGCAGTTATGGCTGCAGGAACAGTTAGAGCCGCGAGAGCAGTTACAATCAAGATCTTTATTTCCTGGCAGAAAAATGCATCAAAAATGTGTCAAAAACACATCACATTTTTTTGTGCCAGGAGATGCAGATTTGGTGCATATTTCTGCAACATATTTCTGCCCCAAATCTGCATGATGCGTTTTTGTTTCATTTTTCTGCCATGAGATGCCGATTTTCTGCAACCAAATACTCAACATGCGCACATAGCCTAATTCGGTAATTCGGCATTAAGGTCAATAAATTCATTTCAGGTGAGTTCAGTGACAGATGGGGTACCGTGGAAACTACCAGCCGTGACCTCAGGTAAACTCATTGATGTCACCACTCTCACAGCTGCAGTTCTGTCAGTGTGTTCCGTGGCCCGCAGTCATCAGTCATATCTTCTAATGTGATTGTGCACTGTGACCTCAGGATGTAGCATAGTCAGGATCGTTTTGGGACATCGGGGTATGGATTACATCGGACATGCAGGGCAGTTTTGATGCTTAATAAATTAGAGAAAAAAGAGCTGATTTTTTTTGTTTGCTTTTTTAAATAAATATTTTTTCTCTGTTTTATGTTTTTTTCTTTTTACTTAAACAATTAGTAATGGGGGTGTCATATTTCTCTGACAATTACTAATCCAGGGCTTTATGGCAGCTGTGATTTTTTAACAAACCTTGATTGCCACCGCTCCAGGTCAATCGGGATGAACCGTGTAAAGCGCCGTTATTGGCGCACCTAATGAATGTGCCAATTCTGGGGTTGCTGCAGGATGCCATTTTTAGATTGGAAGAGGGCCCAATACCCATGACCCTCCCCAGTCTGAGAATATAGTACAAGCCCCGAGCTGTCTGCTTTATCATGGCTGGGAAGCTGCATGAGATCCCTCAACTTTTAGTTAGAATTGTGTCAATATCTCCTCTTGCCTCATGTCACCCAACTTCAAAAGTTGACTGTTTATCTCTTCCAAAAAGTCAAAATGGTAAAAGAGACTTGCATAGTTAAATGTCTTAGTGTAGTGTATTTATATGTTTGCAGAGTGTTGCTTAAAGCAGACTAATTGCACCTGTCCAATAAGGTCAACATAACAAAGATGGTAAGACTTAGGAAAGTGGCATAAAATGTTGCAACGGCCCACAGTATAGTTGCGATATTTGCAATTGCCAAATTGGATTAATAAAACAGGTAAGCAAAGTAAAATGTGTATTCAGTTTTTGTTTTCAATCACTATTATCTCCCTTGACAGAAAAACATTTCCAAGACTAGCTTGAAAAGGAACTTGCGGCAACATACAGCAATGTATGTTAGCTTGCTAAATTGTACTAGTAAAACAGTTATGCAAAAGATATTAACCTTTTTGTATTTCTTTACACCTAGTTTTTATTTAAATTCTCTACACCCTTAGCAAAAACTCTGTAACCCTAACAAACTACAGTCATGGGCGAAAGTGTTGGCACCCTTGAAATTGTTCCAGTAAATTAAGCATTTCTCCCAGAATTATTTTTGCAATTACACGTTTTGTTATATACATGTTTATTTCCTTTGTGTTAATTGCAATAACACAAATAAAACTGAGAAAAAAATGAAAATTGGACATAATTTCACATAAAACTCCAAAAATGAGCTGGATTAAATTATTGGCACCCTCAACTTAATATTTGGTTGCACATCCTTTGGTATGAATAATTGCAATCTGTCGCTTACTATAACCATCAACAAGCTTCTTACACCTCTCAACTAGAATTTTGGACCACTTTTCTTTTGCAAATTGCTCCAGGTCTCTTATATTTGAAGGCGCCTTTTCCCAACAGTAATTTTAAAATCTCTCTACAGCTGTTTAATGGGATTTAGATCCAGACTCATTGCTGACCACTTCAGAACACTACAGTGCTTTATTTCCATCCATTTCTGGATGCTTTTTGAAGTATGTGAGGGACATCCTGAGAAATGATGAGAATTATGACATTTAGTCATGTCAGTCAGCTACTCCATGATGTCACCCCCTCCCTTCCTGCTGCTTAGAGACCCAGCAAATGTAAAACTCAAGGTGTCAAAATCCAATTAAGACAGCTCTTGAGCCAGCACACCCCCTGCGGAGTGAATTGCCCTACACAGGAGGTGGGAAGGGAGCTCCAGGTTTATAACTTAACTTCAATCGTCTTCTCCAGGCGATTTGGAGCCATCAGAAGAGTTTCGATATTGGGGGGTACATCATCCCCACAAACAAGACAGGCACATTTTCATATTCCTGAGAGCCCGACGCATATAACACATATTTCGGCAAAACTGTATGATGTGCGTAGCCCTCAATAATTAATAACTGGCCACAGGAAGGCCGCAGGACTCTCATATTTCCTATAAAAATTGAGATCAATTCACAACAACAAAAATGAGGGTCATATCTTCCGTGTAAGATGCTCAGGGGCATAGCTATGCTGGGAAATATAACGATCGATTATTCTCAGCTAGCAGCAGGGGGAAGGAATTCTCAGCCATGATGATGTCACGAGGGGGGGGCCGTATGAGCTCAAGACAGAAAAGATAAAAGTTAGGTGCAGGGGTCTGCGCTTTGTATTTCTTCTGGGGGTCACATGCTTCATTCATGTAGTGGAGGATACCTGAAACATCCCTGGCCAAACACAATACCCCCTGCATGGGCCAAATACTCAACCCTAAGGTAATTGGTACATCTCTATGACTGCTTGTGATTCATAACTTACCTGTAAATGTATTCTGACATATATACAGTGCTGGCCAAAAGTATTGACACCCCTGCAATTCTGTCAGATAATACTCAGTTTCTTCTTGAAAATGATTGCAATCACAAATTCTTTGGTATTATTAACGTCATTTATTTTGCTTGCAATGAAAAAACACAAAAGAGAATGAAACAAAAATCAAATCATTGATCATTTCACACAAAAACTCCAAAAATGGGCCAGACAAAAGTATTGGCACCTTAAGGGGTACTTTGCATGTTGCGACAGCCGAGCGTGATAGCCCCCACCCCCGTCGCACATGCAATATGTAGTGTGAGCTGCTGTAGCGAACATTATTACTACGGCAGCTTCACACGCACATACCTGGTCGGCGACATCGCTGTGACTGCCGAAGAATCCCTCCTTCAAGGAAGCGGTGCGTTCGGCGTCACAGCGACGTCACCGCGACGTCACTAAGCGGCCGGCCAATAGAAGCGGAGGGGCGGAGATGAGCGGGATGTAAACATCCCGTCCACCTTCTCCCTTCCGCATTGCCGGTAGACGGCGGGCGCAGGTAAGGAGCTGTTTGTCGGTCCTGCGGCTTCACACACAGCGATGTGTGGTGCTGCAGGAACGACAAACAACATCGTACCTGCGGAGGCACCGACATTATGAAAATGAACGACGTGACACAGATCAGCGATTTTTTACTATTTCACACTCGTTCATCTTCTCTCCTAGGCTTTACACGTTGCAACGTCATTACCAGCGCCGGACGTGCATCACTTTCGATTTGACCCCGATGATATCGCAGTAGTGATGTCGCAACGTGCAAAGTACCCCTTAGCCTAATACTTGGTTGCACAATCTTTAGCCAAAATAACTGCGAACAACCCCTTTCGGTAACCATCAATGAGTTCCTTACAATGCTCTCCTGGAATTTTAGACCATTCTTCTTTGGCAAACTGCTCCAGGTCCCTGAGATTTGAAGGGTGCCTTCTCCAAACTGTCATTTTGAGATCTCTCCACAGGTGTTCTATGGAATTCAGGTCTGGACTCATTGCTGGCCACTTTAGTAGTCTCCAGTGCTTTCTCTCAAACCATTTTCTAGTGCTTTTTGAAGTGTGTTTTGGGTCATTGTCCTGCTGGAAGACCCATGACCTCTAAGGGAGACCCAGCTTTTCTCACACTGGGCCCTACATTATGCTGCAAAATTTGCTGGTAGTCTTCAGACTTCATAATGCCATGCACACGGTCAAGCAGTCCAGTGCCAGAGGCAGCAAAGCAACCCCAAAACATCAGGGAACCTCCGCCATGTTTGACTGTAGGGACCGTGTTCTTTTCTTTGAATGCCTCTTTTTTTTTTCCTGTAAACTCTATGTTGATGGCTTTTCCCAAAAAGCTCTAATTTTGTCTCATCTGACCAGAGAACATTCTTCCAAAATGTTTTAGGCTTTCTCAGGTAAGTTTTGGCAAACTCCAGCCTGGCTTTTTTATGTCTCGGGGTAAGAAGTGGGGTCTACCTGGGTATCCTACCATACAGCCCCTTTTCATTCAGACGCCGATGGATAGTACGGGTTGACACTGTTGTACCCTCGGACTGCAGGGCAGCTTGAACTTGTTTGGATGTTAGTCGAGGTTCTTTATCCACCATCCGCACAATCTTGCGTTGAAATCTCTCGTCAATTTTTCTTTTCCTTCCACATCTAGGGAAGTTAGCCACAGTACCAGTGGGCTTTAAACTTCTTGATGACACTGCGCACCATAGACACAGGAACTTTCAGGTCTTTGGAGATGGACTTGTAGCCTTGAGATTGCTCATGCTTCCTCACAATTTGGATTTTCAAGTCCTCAGACAGTTCTTTGGTCTTCTTTCTTTTCTCCATGCTCAATGTGGTACACACAAGGACACAGGACAGAGGTTGAGTCAACTTTAACCCATATCAACTGGCTGCAAATGTGATTTAGTTATTGCCAACACCTGTTAGGTGCCACAGGTAAGTTACAGGTGCTGTTAATTACACAAATTAGAGAAGCATCACATGATTTTTCAAACAGTGCCAATACTTTTGTCCACCCCCTTTTTTATGTTTGGTGTGGAATTATATCCAATTTGGCTTTATGACAATTTTTTTTATTTTTTTTCATTGAAGACAAATTAAATGAACATAATAATACCAAAGAATTTGTGATTGCAATCATTTTCAAGAAAAAACGGAGTATTATCTGACAGAATTGCAGGGGTGCCAATACTTTTGGCCAGCACTGTATATATATACATATTGTATATATTGTAGCATCTAGTGTGCCCTTAAGGCGATTAAATATATATATAATTTAATCGTAGGCTGTTCTGTTATCTCGATCCTGAATTCCAAATCTGTGAGCTTGTCGTAATAGTTATTGTAATTGATTGGTGGCAGCGAGTTTATGCCAAGGATAATTGTGGGGCAACCAGTGAGATCAGGGGAGGTTTAGATATATTCCGCTCGCAAGAGTCGGGGGGAATATATACCTTACTGTCACTGGGAACCCTTCAATCATCGGCATAGTAGAATAACGGCCTCATTGCTTATCGTCGGGCAATTCCATAATTGGCCTGACTACAAGAGGGGCGCTAGAGAGCGAGTCACGTGCTCTGGTCTGGTGGAAAGGGGGGGTGTTCCTTCCTCTTCCTCCACCCTTTCCCTGACATATTTGTGGCAGCGGTGGGATTGAGATAATAGTGTGTGTAAGTGTGAGACCCATACTCCCAGACACTTAAGACTGCCAGTAGCAGCTGTGGCTGCTGGGGTCTTAAGACCAGCTCAACACTAGAGTGTCAGAGTGCAGATACTGTAAGGTTTGTGGGTGCATCAGGTGGCAGTTCTGTGTCAGTGACCAAAGACTGCAAGAATGGCTGAGGGCACCAGGGGTCGCATAGATATGCAACTGGCCAATGCTATGGCCGGAGCTGAAGAGGTGGCGAACGGTGTTGCGTGCAGCGATGAGGAGCATATCCACGAGAACAGAAGCCATATGCCAGAGAACAGCTCTGCAGAGGACAGGCAATTATGGCAATTATGGACAAGGTGAGGAGGAGCCCACACAAGGGTCCTCAAGGAGCCGGATGCCTGTCCTCCACTCTGCAGTGGACAGAAGAGCACCAGGCTCTGCAGTGGGTCGCGCATCACTTGGCTCTGCAGCATGCCACAGCTCATCACTTGCCAATCCACCGAGCCCGGCCAGCTCAGATGCCCTTATACAAATGGCTATGGCCCTACTCGAGGCTGAAAACAGGGAGGGCTACCAGGACCTTATGGCAGAGCGCAGGGCAAAGCGTAAGGCTGCTGAGCGAGATCGACAGGCAGAAAGTGACCACCAGTTGCGGCTAGCTCAGCTCCATCCCCCGTCATTCACCCGGGACAATCGAGAGACCAAGCCTCCAAAGGTCCGTGTTGAGGACTTCCCAGTGCTGGAGAAGGAGGGAGACTTGGACTCTTTCTTAATGGCTTTTGAACGAACTTGCCTGCAGCACCATCTGGACAAGGACCAGTGGGTCAAGTACCTGACCCCCCGTTTAAGGGGTAAGGTCCTGGATATCCTTGGGGACTTGCCTACTGAGGTGGTTCAGGGTTATGACACCATCAAGCGGGCCCTGATCCCACAATATAACCTTACTCCAGAGTCCTACAACAAGAAATTCCAGAGCCTGCAGAAGGGAGCCAAGGATACCTGGGCCGACCACCGGCGGGCCCTTGCCAGAGCTGCCGACCAGTGGACCAAAGGCCTACAGCTTACCACCGGACCGTTGATCTGGATTTGTTCATCACGGAGCAACTCTTGTGGAACTGCCCTGAGGATCTCCGCCAGTTCATCCGAGACCAGAAACCAAAGGGGTCCACTGCTATGGCCGCCCTGGCGGATGACTACACCAACAATCGGGCCTCTGAGGTCAAAAGAGTGGCCGCCAGCAGCACCTGCAGAGGGGGTAAAATGACCCTTACCGCTGTCTCCCCTGCCACTAGATTGCAGTGGGTGTCCCCCTTGAGTCCCCTCTCCAGGCCAGTGACAGAACCGAGGCGGTGCCACCAGTGTAACCAAATTGGACACTACAAGGCCATGTGTCCCCAGCACCCCAAGGCCCCGTCCCCATCCCAGAAGTCGCCCTCAGTGATGTGTGTGGGGAGGAGGGGTGCTACGTCCCTGGACAACTTCCAACCTGTCACCATCGGCCAGTCTATGATCATGGGACTGCGAGACACTGCCGCTGAGATGACCCTGGTACGGCCTGAGATGGTGTCCGCCCAAGATTTGGTACCTGGAAAAATCCTCACTGTCTCCGGGATTGGAGGCATCGATCCGACGCTTCCCGTCGCCAAGGTTTATTTGGATTGGGGCGCGGGACGAGGGGTGAGGGAGGTGGGAATAACTGATAATATTCCCGCCAAGGTGCTGCTTGAGACAGATTTGGGGCGGCTAGTGTCCCAGTATGGGGCCACTGAAACCCCAAGGACTGATCTTTCAGCCAGTGCTAACCTACCCCCTAGTGATGTTGATGTGTTATATGTACCTGCTGTAAGGGAGGAATGAGTGAGCTCTGAGTCTTCTGCTTACACTGACACCACAGACACACACGCAGCTGCAGCTGTGACAGGGGAGAGGGGTAGAGAAAGGTGTGACAATGCCTTTACAGGCAATCAGCCAGTGTGCTGGGACCTGTTGCCCTCTGCGGGGATAAGCAGAGAGCAGGATACTGCAGAGAGAGAGCCAGTGCGTGAGGTAGGGGCTACCACAGGAAATGCAGGGTCCCGGGAGATTTCACAGCAGGGTTCTGCTGCTGCAGGGGTGGAACAAGCAGGTGAGATTGGAGCTGACCCAGGAGCGGAAGTGCTCCCAGGTAAGATCTCGGTGCAGGATTCTCCCACAACCAGGGTGTCAGGAAGCCAGATAGGTCTGCCAGAATCGGTGACTTGGTCAGGAACGGAGGAGAAGCAGGCACGACCCACGGTAACAGCTGCAGTGGCCGCTGTCACCCGCAGTGGGAGTGCTGGAACCCAAGGGGCCTCCCGGAGGTCTGATAGCTCTTCCCTTTCTGACGAAGTGGCAGCATAGTCAGGCGGAGGCCAGGACACAGGGTACTGATCGAAGATATGGCAGTCTCATCGATTCTGGCCACATCTAGTCAGGTGTTTCAGGCAGCGTTAGAAGCTGGCGACAGCCTGAAAGCTCTGGAGCAGGCGGCACAGCCTTCCTCGGACTTGGACCCAGAGTGAGTGGTCTGGAACCAAGGATGGCTGTACCAAGTCACGGTCCAGCAGGGTTCACCAGAGGCGTGGCCCAGGGACCGACAGTTGTTGGTACCCTATCCGTTCCGGGTGGAGTTGTTGCGGATTGCACATGAGATTCCGATGACCGGACACCTAGGGATCGCTAAGACCAAGGCCAGGTTAACCCAGCATTTCTACTAGCCAAAGATTGGGGCCGATGTGGTTGCCTACTGCCGTTTGTGTGACACCTGTCAGAGAGTGGGGAAGGCGGGGCCACTCCCCAAAGCCCCACTGGTATCTTTGCCCATCGTTGATGAGCCTTTCAGGAGGGTGGCTGTGGATCTGGTTGGCCCGCTGGCCATCCCCAGCAGCTCCGGGAAACACTTCATACTGATAATAGTAGATTATGCCACCCGGTACCCTTAAGCGGTAGTCTTGTCGTCCATTCGGGCCGACAACGTGGCCACCGCATTGCTGGAGATTTTCTCCCGAGTGGGTTTTCCCCAGGAAATTTTCACTGACCGGGGGACCCAATTCATGTCACAGCTGATGGAGTCCCTCTGTAAGCAAATCGGTGCAACATCTGGTGGCCAGCCCGTACCATCCCCAGACTAATGGCCTGTGCAAGCGGTTCAATGACACCTTAAAGCAGATGCTAAAGATATTGGTCGACTCCCACGGGCATGATTGGGAGCGGTATCTCCCACACCTGTTATTTGCTTATCAGGAGGTTCCACAGGCCTAAACGGGATTCTCCCGTTTTGAGCTCCTGTACGGGCGACGTGTGCGGGGTCCCCTGGCTCTGGTGAAAGAGGTTTGGGAAGGGGATTTTGGCCACCCCTGGAGTGTCGGTCATCGAGTATGTCATGCGCTTCAGGGACAAGATGCAGACCTTGGCGCAGCTGGTGCACGAAAATATGGCTCAAGCCCAGGCCGATCAGAAGCGTTGGTACGACCAGAATGCTTGTGAGAGGACCTACCAAGTGGGTCAAAAGGTGTGGGTACTGGTCCCCGTACCACAGGATAAGCTTCAGGCAGCCTGGAAAGGCCCATACCTCGTGTACCAGCAGCTCAACCCTGTACCTTGTCACCCTGGACCTCGCCCGTGGAAGGCGGAAGGCCTTCCATGTGAACATGATGAAGGCACATCATGAGCAGGAGGCATGTGCACTCCCCGTGTGCAACCTGCCCGAAGAGAGAGAGGCGGAAACCCTCCTGGATATGCTCGCCCAGGTTAGGGCAGGTGAACCCATCGAGGATGTGGAGGTTGGCCACCAGCTTTTGGAGGACCAACGGTCCCAGCTGTGGGCCACCATACACCCCTTCCGGGAGTTGTTTACCAACCAGCCCGGAAGGACTGAGTTGGCCGTCTATCATGTGGACACTAGTGATGAGCGAGTACTAAAAAGCTCGGGTGCTCGAGACTCAGGCCGAGCATCCCAAGATACTCGTGTACTCGGCCCGAGCACCGAGCCCAATGTTATCCTATGGGAGACCCGAGTATTTTTATGAAATGACCCCCGGCAGCATGTAGAAACCCTAAAAATGTCACAAAAGTCTCAGAAGAGTGCTCAAATGACATGGCAACAGCATGGGGAAGACCCCTTGAAGCGTTTATCACTCAAAAGTCACAGCTGTGAACAATTTTGTCCGCGTTTTACGCCATTTTTACGGACTCACCAGAAAACCTTCAAAAATGACACCAAAATGAATTTTCATGGCGGAAATGTTAAGGGCACATACCCAATAGTGAGATAGAGCTGGTGTATGTTACTTTTGGAGATTACATGAAAGATTTTACGTGAAAACATTGTGTGGCACTCCGATGTCCCTGAGAAGAGACGTACATGAAGGCCTCTTGAGTCTAATGTGCCCATTTTGAGGAAGTGAGTCTTTGTAGTATTTTCCTTTGCCAGGGCAGTCCAAAATTGTGAGGTTCACCAATGCCCCTGCATACAGACGTGCATGAGGGCCTGTAAACCTGAAGTGCCCATTGTAAGGAAGTGTTACGGGGGGCTGTCTGATAACCTAAAGGAGTATCAGACAGTCAGGGTCCACCGTGCAAAGACTCTGCTGCAGACTATGGCAGAGTGCAATACCTCTGTTAACTCACAGAAGGATATAATAAGTAAGTAAAGCAATTCCTCCCTTACTTGGAGGGTGTGTGGAATGATCTCTGTTAATAATCACAGAGACAAAGGCAATGTGTGCGAAATGGCACCTACCTAGGTCCGCTCTTCTAGTGGTGCAAAAGAGACGAACAGCAGCGTAAGCCGCACAAAGCTCCTACCTGCGTTCGCTCCACTAGTGTGCGAGGACACGAACCACTAGATATGGCACCTGCCTAGGTCCGCTCTTCTAGTGGTGCAAAAGAGACGAACAGCAGCGTAAGCCACACAAAGCTCCTACCTCTGTTCGCTCCCCTAGTGTGCGAGGATACGAACAACTGCCAGACGCAGTATAAGGAACGTTACCCTAGCGGCAACGTCCACCTACGAGTCGAACCACAAGGCCCAGCCAGACCATGTGCCTCAGGCACCTGCCTATGTCCGCTCCCCTAAGAGGTAAGGATACGGACAGCAGCCGAAGCTGTAAGGTATAAGAACGCTACCCTGCTGGTAGCGCTCACCTAGCATAGACAGAGGAATGCCTAGAGGAACGCGCACAGAGCGTCTACTCTTATGCATGAACCAAGAGGACTGAGCGCCATGCGGCGTGTGTCAGGGTCTTATATAGACTCTGTGCCTCATCGAAGATGGAGGACACCAGAGCCAATCCACTGCCAGAACAACAGGAGTGACGTCATGCTGGCCTATCACCGAGCAAGGCATCACAAGCACATGACCAGCGACCAATCGGCATAGAAGGTGTCAGAGACATGTGACCTCGTGTCAGCGATGATGTCACCCGCACATGTGCAATGGCTCCAAGATAGGACTTAGTCTCCGGCGCTCGCACATGTGCAGTAGCAAGAAATCTGGACTTAGTCTCCAGCGCTCGCACATGTGCAGTAGCAAGAAATCTGGACTTAGTCTCCAGTGCTCGCAGCAACCGTAACAGGAAGTGGGTCTTTTGTAGTATAGCCCTTTGGCAGGGCAGCCAAAAATTGGGAGGCTCCACATTGTCCCTGGATAGAGATGTGCATGAGGGCCTGTAAACCTGAAGTGCCCATTGTAAGAAAGTGGGTCTATTGTAGTATAGCCCTTAGGCAGGGCAGCCAAAAATTGGGAGGCTGCACATTGTCCCTGGATAGAGACGTGCATGAGGGCCTGTAAACCAGAAGTGCCCATTGTAAGAAAGTGGGTTTTTTGTAGTATAGCCCTTTGGCAGGGCAGCCAAAAATTGGGAGGCTCCACATTGTCCCTGGATAGAGACATGCATGAGGGCCTCAAAACATTGTTCCCATTGCAAAGGAGCGGGTCTCCTGTCGTTGTAATGTCCATTCTGAAAGAATGGGCGAAAAAATTTGACACTGGGGGTATACCTGAAACAACGGCCTAACTATTGTAACGGTCATCATGGTGGCGCATGAGGAGAAGGAGGAGCAGTCCAGCGATTATCCAAAGTCTAGAAGTGTGTACCCATGGGTGAGTGTAGGTACATGGCAAATTCCCGCTACAAACGTTAAATTCCGCTCTCATTTGCTGGTGGTGTGGTGAAGTCTGGCCCAATCCAACCCTTGTTCATCTTGATCAGAGTCAGCCTGTCAGCATTTTCAGTTGACAGGCGGGTTCGTTTATCTGTAATGATTCCACCTGCGACACTAAAAACACGCTCTGACAAAACGCTACCAGCAGGGCAGGCCAGGACTTCCAAGGCGTAGAGAGCCAATTCATGCCACGTGTCCAGCTTGGATACCCAATAATTGTAAGGCACAGAGGAATGTCTGAGTACAGTTGCTCGATCTGCAAGGTACTCCTTGAGCATCTGGGCAAACTTAGGATTTCTTGTGGCACTAACCCGCACCTCGGGGGCTGTGGTACGTGAGGGGCTGAGAAAACTGTCCCACATCTTAAAGACTGTTCCCCTAACTCTGGCGGATTGGACTTGTGCCCCTCTCGGCTGTACGCCTTGGTTGTCCACTGATTCCTGATCTGTGCCGCTAGCATTTTGTGAGGGGAATGCTTTGCCTACTTCCGTGACTATGGCCTTCCGGAACTGCTGCATTTTGGCTGACCTCTCCGCCTCGGGAATAAGAGACATAAAGTTCTCCTTGTAGCGTGGGTCTAACAGTGTTACCAACCAGTAATGATTGTCGGCCAAGATGTTCTTAATGCGAGGGTCACGAGACAGGCAGCTTACCATAAAGTCAGCCATGTGCGCCAGACTCTTAACAGCCAGTACTTCAGTATCCTGACCAACACGATGACTGAACATGCTGTCCTCCTCCTCCTCCTCCTCCTCATCTACCCTGTCCTCTGGCCAGCCACGCTGAACCGAGGATATGACTGGTGTGCATGTCATATCCTCAATTTGGCCGGAGAGTTGCTCCATGTCTTCATCCTCCTCCTCGTCATAGTCCTCCACTGCACGTTGTGATGAGACGAGGCTCGGCTGTGTGTTATCACCCACACCCACTACTGTTTCTTGCTCCAACTCATCGCGCTCCGCCTGCAATGCATCATGTTTGTTTTTGAGCAGAGACCGTTTTAGAAGGCAGAGAAGCGATATGGTGACGCTAATAATGGCATCATCCCCACTCACCATCTTGGTGGAGTCCTCAAAGTTTTGGAGGATGGTACATAGGTCGGACATCCATCTCCACTCCTCAGGTGTTATGTGTGGAGTTTGACCCATTTCCCGACGGCTTAGGTGATGCAGGTACTCAACAACTGCCCTCTTCTGCGCTCATATCCTGACCAACATGTGCAGAGTTGAATTCCAACGCGTGGGGACATCACACACCAGTCTGTGAGCCGGAAGATGCAAACGGCACTGAAAGCCGGCAAGGCCGGCTGAAGCAGTAGGTGACTTTCGAAAATGTGCAGACAGGCGGCGAACTTTTACCAGCAGATCAGACAGCTCTGGGTATGACTTTAGAAACCGCTGAACCGAGGTTGAGCACATGGGCCACGCATGGAACATGTGTCAGCTGGCCTCGCCTCAAAGCCGCCACCAGGTTCCGGCCATTGTCACACACGACCTTTCCTGGCTTTAGGTTCAGAGGTGTGAGCCAGTGATCTGCCTGCTGTTTCAGAGCTGTCCACACCTCTTCTGCATTGTGGGGTTTGTCACCTATGCAGATTAGCTTCAGCACAGCCTGTTGCCGCTTCGCCGAGGCAGTGCTGCAGTGCTTCCAGCTTGGGACTGGTGTGGAGGGTAAAGTGGATGAGGATGCGCAGGAGGAGGATGAGGCTGAGGAGCATGACATTCCGGAGCTGTAGAGTGTGGGTGAAACCCTGACTGAGGTGGGGCCTGCAAACCTTGGTGTGGGAAGGACGTGTTCCGTCCCTCGCTCAGACTGGGTCCCAGCTTCCACAATATTAACCCAGTGTGCCGTCAACGAGATGTAGCGGCCTTGCCCACAAGCACTTGTCCACGTGTCTGTGGTTAGGTGGACTTTGGCTGAAACAGCGTTGTTCAGGGCACGTGTGATGTTTTGTGACACGTGGTTATGCAATGCGGGGACGGCACACCGGGAGAAATAGTGGCGGCTGGGGACCGAGTAACGTGGGACAGCTGTCGCCATCAGGTCGCGGAATGCTTCTGTCTCCACCAGCCTAAAAGGCAACATTTCCAGCGCAAGCAGTCGCGAAATGTTAGCATTTAGAACTGTGGCATGTGGGGCGTTGGCAGTGTATTTGCGCCTGCGTTCAAAGGTTTGCTGACTGGATAACTGAACGCTACGCTGGGAAAAGGACGTGCTTGATGATGGTGTTATTTCTGCGTAGGCAACTGCAGGTGCAGGGCCGGAGGAGGCTTGTTTGCAGGCAGCATGGACAGGGGATTGGCTCGCATGCACAACAAGCGAAGACGTAGCAGTGACATCAGCAAGCACTGCTCCTCGACTCTGTTGTACCTCCCACAAAGTCAGGTGCTTGGCTGACATGTGTCTGATCATGCTGGTGGTGGTCAGGCTGCTAGTTTTGGTACCCCTGCTGATGCTGGCACGGCAGGTGTTGCAAATGGCCTTTTTAGAATCATCTGGAGCCAACTTAAAAAACTGCCAGACTCGGGAAGACCTAACATTTGTACAGGCACCTTGTGTCATGTTGTTGTTCCGGGGAACGGTTGCCTGACTTCTGCCTGGGGCCACCACTCTGCTTCTTACTGCCTGTTGGGATGCTACGCCTCCCTCCCCCTGTGCACTGCTGCCCTCGCTCTGCATATC